>NC_090741.1:134251919-134260306 GCF_036898095.1 Palaemon carinicauda | reverse complement strand
GTATATATATATATATATATAATCATATAAATATATATATATATACTATATATATATTTATATATATATAGTAATATATATGTATATATATATATATATATATATTTTAATATTGTGCGATGGAAGGAATAAAACAAGTCCATTAAAAAATTTTCACTTTTATGAAAGGTTGAACTTCCATGTGAAGTTAAATTTAGAACTGGTTGCTGGTGGGCTTGTTGTCGTAGAGAGGGATTTTCCTGTGTCAGAAGTAACTACAGGTATGCTGTCTTCCTTCTCCTACCCTCCCCGCTTTGCAAGAAAACCTGAGGACATAAACGAAATTCTATTTTCAAAAGGTAAAGGCAAGTTCTGCTAAATCACTCAATTCAATAATTGTAGTAAAATGAAAAAAAAATTTTGAGGTAAAGGCGCAATCTCTGCTATTTCACTCGTCACTAAACTCGGTAATGAACTTTACAATTAAATTGAATTCTGAGCAAAAAAAATATATAGCCTACATATTTTGCCTCCAATTTAACTTGGCAACCACCTAACCACGAAAGGTCTAATGATCCGAAAACTTTGGCGTAAAGTAAACATAACATAACATTGGCTAATTAAGTAAAATCTGCCTCTAATCCTAAAAACTTTCATACGGTAACACGCAAAGTTACAGCAGTGATAAATTATGAATAGTTTAAATACCAAATCCACAGGGTTTATTAATTCGGAATCGAGCAAGGGAATATTTATCCACGATAAACAAATTGACAGGGAATAACTTTAGAAGTCAGCATATCTTTCGTAATGACGTACCTTATCAATTCAATTCCTCGGAAATTTGGCGAAGATAGTGTCCTGATGTTACGAAGTTTATGACTGGTCTCGCCTTGTGCAGGAAGGCGGAAAAAGCGAGTATATGTTACTCCTACATTATATGACTTCGACCAAACTCTGGATATAATTAACTCCTGTAATATCCAGCCGTCTGTCCAGTAAGACAACCTTCTTTCAACTCTACTTGTCTCTGCTGGCGATGTTTCCTTTAGAATTCGTATTACTGTAAAAAACAAGACCACCAGCAGATAGTTCCGAAAGGGTTGTTAAGTAGTTTACACCTCAAAGGATTTACCGTCAAAACGAAAATATACAATATGCTGGGTTTCCCTTCAAGCGTAAACGACCATTAATTATAGTAATAATAATGCATAAGTTATCACTGGGTAACACAGGTTTACCCCAAAAGAAAAGGAATAATCAATGGAATATATGATTTGCTAACCAACTAGCAACAACAAAAGGAACAATAACATTAATTAAACAGAATTTCCAACACACATATATATATATATATATATAACGGATTTTGAGCGAAGCGAAAAATCTATTTTTGGGTGAGATGGCCATGTCGTCCTGATGGAAGTTTCCTATAGGGTAGCTTCCTAGGGTATATTACAACTACGACGATAATTCCCAGAGAATTTACCTTAAGGTACCAGAATTCTAACTCTTGGAGCGAATATCCCTCCTGAAAGGGATATCGCGACATATCAGAGGACGTATTCTTGACACGCCACATGGCAATCTGCATCCCGAACAGAGATTTCATCTCGCAGGGGGCGATTGGCAAGAAACGAATTCGGGAAAGAAAAAGGGAGAGCCGCTCCCAAGGCTCCCTATCTTCCGATTCGTATGCGTGCCTGGCGCCAATCCTGGTGCCATCTGTATTCCTTGTAGCGTACACGAGGTGCTACAGATACTGTATGTAGGGAGGGGTCCTACGGCCCTTTCTTAGAAAGGCAAGGGCGGGGTCCATCAGGACGACATGGCCATCTCACCCAAAAATAGATTTCTCGCTTCGCTCAAAATCCGTTTTTTGGGCTCAAGCCATGTCGTCCTGATGGAAGTATACCAGAGCATTACTGTATCTGTGGATTCTCAGAACGTGCCGTACTCCCCGGATGTAATTTTTCCCGGTCGACTAGACCTAGAGACCTAAGATGTTACCGTTTATACATCTTTTCAACTAACTATAAACCATGTTAGAGCTTCCTGCCCCCTACAGGGAAGAGTCCTACTAGACTCTGGAAAAGTCTTGAAGAGTACATATACCTATGTATGAATACCAGGCAAGCTAATATAGTGGTCTCGCCCTATATTAAGTAAAGCATAGTCTGTAAAGAATCACTGCGTCAATATGAAATATCGACCAGTTCTCCGCACAATACTTGTATTGGACAAAGGTTTTATATCCGCATAGGAGGAAAACCAATGCAACATAGCTTGCATAAAGGAACAATTCTATTAGAATTATCCCAGATAAGGTACATAGAATGAATGCTCAATTATACCAATAAATTGACACAGGTGAAGGAGACGCAAGGTTCTCAAGAACCAGTTTATTGACAGCCCATAAATATACAGGTTAACCACAAATATATATATATATATATATATATATATATATACATAAGAAGAGGATAACCCGAAACTTTAAGCATAAGTATGATAGTAAACAGAACTTGTTTGTCTGAAAGAAAAAAACATTAAATGCCACTTTTAAGATACCGAGGTATCAAAGTCATAAAAGTCTGTATTACAAATCAATGACATTAGCGTTAGAAACGCTCGGCACACATGTCTGCACTTATGCTAAGTTCACCTTCAGAAATGGAACAGTCTACATGGACAACACAGTTCCCTCACTTAGTTTGTAGTACAGTATGTAACTACACACTCACCCTGGAATTAATCGTCCTAATTAAGACCACTGTTCCTCGCAGAGTTAAACAGTAGGGTTAAGACCGCGACCCACTGCTACCACAGATCTCTTTAGTTCCTCTACTTGCTTCGCATAGTGGCGAAAGAACACTCTGGAAGACTTCCAGCCAGTGTATGAACGGAGATGTCCAAAATCCATACAATTAAAGAAATTTAAGGATGAGGCAACTTTCCTCGGATCGTGACCTGCGGGTGTACTGTCAGGATCCGCTCTGCGAATGAAATATGTGATTTTCGCTCTGAGTTGATTCAGAGATAAATTTGAGCCTGATGTTTCTCCCCTGAATAGTTGACCACCCTTGAAGTCTGAAGTTCTATGAATATAGACCTTTAGGCATTCTACTGGACATAGAGATGCATCTTCTTTCAGAGGGCAGATTCTCCAGGGACTCCACCTGTTGGTGGGTAACTCATTCTTGGCGAGAAACGTAGGATCCGGAAACAGGTTCAGCTCTCCCCCATCCAGGAACTGAACACGACCTGCCTCTCTCGAGAGGGCTACAATCTCACTAACCCTGGCCCCGGACGCGAGTGCAAATAGGAAAATAACTTTTTGTGTCAAATCCTTTAACGCACACTCTTCATTGCTCAACAGAGAAGCAAAATGAAGAACTTGTCTAAAGACCATGAAATGGGCTTTGGAGGTGCTGAAGGTCTGAGCCTAGCGCAGGCTTTCGGGACTTTATTAAAGATCTCGTTACCTTGGTCGACCTGGAAGGCATATAGAATGGGTCTTGTCAAAGCAGACTTTCACGCTGAAATCGTGTTAGCTGCCAATCCTTGACCATGGAGGTGGAGAAGAAAGATAAGCAGAAGTCTGTCAAGATCTCCTGCGGATTCTTTGCCTTGACAAAAGGCCACCCATTTTCTCCAAGATGACTCATATTGCCTTCTAGTAGATTTGCACTTATATTCCTCAAGGAAGTCTATGCTGGCTTTCGAAATCCCGAAACGCTTTCTCACCGCTAGGGAAAGAAAAAACATGAGCTGCAGGGTCCGGGTTTTCTGTAATGAAGCGCAGACAGTTGACTTCTGGACTCGCTGGGTCAGAACTGGATCTGGTAGCGGTACAAACTTCAGCTACAGTTCCAATGCCAGGGGGAACCACACTCTGTTCGGCCACTTGTGGGCCACTATTGCCGCTACCCCTTGAAGGATCTCAGTTTGTTGAGGACCCTCAACAGAAGGTTGTGAGGAGGGAACAGATAAATCTTGGACCATCTGTTCCAGTCGAGGGACATTGCGTCCACTGCTTCCGCTAAGGGGTCCTCGTACAGGGCACGTACAGGGGCAACTTCTTGTTGTCTTTCGTCGCAAAGAGGTCTATCTGCAGTTCTGGGACTTGATTCAGAATGAAGGAGAATGATCCTGCGTCTAAGGACCATTCCGACTCTATCCTTGAAGGTGAACTTCCGACAGGTACCACTTCTTCTTTTCCGCCAATCGGAAGATGGCCAACATCACCTGGTTGAGAGGTGGTGACCTCGATCCTTGTCGATTCAAGTATCTCACAACTACCTCGCTGTCCATCACCAACCTTATGTGGATCGAGCGACGCGGGGAGACTTTCTTTAAGGTAAGGAGCACTGCCATAGCTTCTAGAAAGTTTTATGTGAAAGGTCTTGAATAGCTTGGACCAAGTCCCCTGGACTTTTTTCCGATGAGAGTGACCTCCCCATCTCTCCTTCGAGGCGTCTGAGTGAATCCTCACCGACGGGGGAGGTGGCTGAAGAAGAACCGACTTCTTTAGATGTCTGGCTTGGGACCAAGGCCTGAGAAGAGTACTTAGCCGAAGCGGCTGGTCTTCTCAGATCTCTTCGCGCGTTTGATGCATAACTTCTCCAAACTCTGATTGCATCCTTTAGCTGTGCTCTTAGCACTGGGTCTGTCACCGAAGCAAACTGGAGAGAGCCCAGTACCCTCTCCTGCTCACGTCTTGATATCCTTTCGGAATCTAGAAGTCTCTTGACAGAACCCACTATCTCCTTCCTTTTCTTCGCCAGGATGGAGAAACGGTGTGACAAAAGGTCCCAGTGGATTCCCAGCCACTGGAACTTTTGAGATGGAGAAAGTCGAGACTTTTTTCTGTTGATCTTGAAGCCTAGGTACTCTAGGAACTGGATCACTTGACTGGAAGCTTGCAAGCATTCTGTCTCGGATGCTGCCCTCACCAACCAGTCGTCCAGGTAGGCTACTACCTGAATTCCCTTTAGGCGTAATTGTTTGAGAGCTACGCTCGCAAGCTTCGTAAAAATCCTTGGGGCTATGTTTAGCCCGAATGGCATGGCTCCGAAGGCGTATAGTCTTCGTTGTAGCCTGAACCCTAGGTAGGGGGAGAGTCGATGGCTGATTGGAATATGCCAATAGGCGTCTGACAAGTCTATAGAGACGGGATATGCCCTCTTGGGCAGTAAGGTCCTTATGTGTTGCAGTGTTAGCATTTTGAATTTGCAATTCACTATGAACTTGTTGATTGGCGACAAGTCCAGAATGACTCTGAGCTTTTCTGAGTCTTTCTTGGGAACACAAAACAGCCTCCCTTAGAAATTGATGGCTTCACCCTTCGGATCACCTTTTTTCTCCAACAGTTCTTGAACGTACTCCTCCATAACGGGGGTGGAGTGTTGGAAAAACCGAAGGCACGGGGGTGAGTGCTGTACCAGCTCCAGCCCAGTCCATTCTTGAGTAGGCTGTGGGCCCAGGGATCGAAGGTCCACCGATCCCGAAATTTCAGAAGTCTCCCTCCTACCGGTATCACCTCACTTGGACTGCCGTCCTGAGGTCTTGCCTTCCTGACCACGACCACCCCTGAATCCCCTTCCCCTTGAGGGGCGTCTAGACGAGCCTCTGGCTGCTCCTCTAGGCTTTGCTCGAAAGGAAGTAGACTGCCCTTCGAACGCTGGGGTGAATGCCGTGGACTGTGTCGACACGGCCTGGGGTACCCACTGAAAAGTGGTCGGGGTTTGTGCCACGATCTGGGGCACTGGGGGGCAATGGCAATTGCAGTTGCTGTTGCTGTCTAACAGGCTTGGCTGGCCGAGACGGTAGCCTAGTCCTCATAGTCTTCCTCTTTGGTTGAGGACCCTCATCCGGGGAAGACTTTTTTTGATAGCCAGGCCCCACTTCTGGAGAAGGTTTCTATTCTCCAAGGCGGCCTTATCAACAACTTCTTTGACCAAGTCGGTAGGGAAAAGGTCTTTTCCCCAAATGTTGGAGGAGATTAGTTTCCTTGGCTCGTGCCTCACCGTAGCCGAGGTGAACACGAACTCCCTACAAGCTCTCCTTGCCTTGACGAAGCCATAAAGGTCCTTCGTCACTGTGGCCAGATGAGTCTTGGCCACCACCATGAACATTTCATGGACCTTGGGGTCACTTGCCATCGTCTCGAGAGTAGTCTGAAGAGACATTGAGGCAGCCAGTCTTTCTTTTGTCTCGAACTCTCTTCGCAAAAGAAAGTCAGACAGCTTAGGGAGGTCCTCGCCGAACTGACGTACGGCAATATCAGCCTTCAACTTTCCAACTGAGAACGTAAGATGGACGTCCTTCCAGTCTTTGTGGTCCATAGGCAGGGCCAGCGACAAGGGTTTACACTCCTCTAGGGAGGGGCAAGGCTTGCCGGCCTCGACTGCTTTTAGTACAGCCGCAAACCCTTTTTGTAAAAAGGGGAAGGCTCTAGTAGGCGAGGGCACAAAGGAAGGGAGCTTCCTGTTCAATGCGGCTACTTTTGAGTTAGAGAAGCCCTTCTCTTTCATCGAGGATGAAAGTAGAGCTTGAGCCTTAGCATGGTCCATCACTATGACCTCCTTCGGCTCTGTCTCCTCCTTTGAAGCTGGTTCCTTCCTCAGCCGGACATAACAGTCCGGATATGATGCCTTGCTGGGCCAGAATTCCACCTCCTCCAGGGGAACTGAGCCCAGCTTATCCGAGATGACGATCTTTCCAGTCGTCATCGGCATGTGTTCAGCATACCTCCATGGGTTAGCATCTGAGCACAAGGGAAGGTCTTTCACATTGAGCTTTTTCTTGGGCCCATGTGATTCTGCAAGGCACTGCATTCGCAGTTCCATTGCAGCCGCCTTCTCCTGATTCTCCTTCTGCATTTGTTGGATCATTCCAACAATAGAAGAGAGGGCCTGTCCCAGCTCTACTGGGAGACCGGCCGATGTTGAGGGAATAGGCTCCGGAATCTGAACCGGAGTAGCCGACACCTCGTCGACCTCTACCTCTACAACGTCTGGGGCTTGAACTTCATCCTGGGCTTCTGCCAGGAGGTCTTCCTCCAGACACTCGTCCACATCAGACATCCTGTCATCTAACTGGATGTCTTGCATCGCGACCGCGACTTCAGCATCCACCTGGATCTGAACTTGGGGGATCTCCTCTTGAGGCTGGGGAATCACTGCATCAGCTGATGCCTTAGGGAAAAGATACGCCCTCATCTTCTCACTTGGAAGATAAGGGCCAGAAGTGTTCTTTTGGAAGCCCCTTACCCAGGTACGAAGCTTCTTCCTAGCTATATCCCTTGATTCCGCCGTCCTAGGGGAATCAAAGGCCTCAGTAATCAGGTTTAGTGCACACAGTACATACCTGAGGGTCCCAATACCGGAGATCATCCTTGGAGACAGCGCATGCTGCGTGTCTCCTACAAAACTCATGTCCGCAGAGGTTCTTGCTGCGGACGTTGCAAAAAGCACTTCCGCACTTCGGAGGGTCCTTCTGTAAAGAGAAGAAATTTCCATGAGTATCAAGTGAACTATGTATCACTGGATATGCATAGTATAGCATAACAATTCAGAAAGGAAAGACACACACTTGTGTTTCCCTCACAACCCATTGTTGCAGCCTTCCAGATAATAAAATCAAATGGTTAATCCAGAGGAAACAGGTGGAGCTCACACCTAAGCAATGATTTTAAAATCCTGGATAATAAACAGGAAAGAACTCACTTTCCTATCTGTAGGGCAACAGCAAAGGACTGTGCAAGAAAACACAAAAGTGTTAGAACACACAGTGCTGTACGAAAACCCATACTATAGTTTTCCTCTTACTGTATATGTTATACTGAAGAATACTAGTACAGTATAGGAGGATACCTGCCGGCCGGCACCTGCCGGCCGGCACACACCATAACTAGCTTTAAAGTATACTACTTAACAGCTATAAGGCGGCAGAACTCTGGTTCAAATGCATGTGCCGGTCGGCAGCAATTGCTGGCCGGCAACAGCCAATGTCGGCCGGAAAATGTCTGCCGGCCGGCAACTACACAAGGTAGTACCCAGCTGCTGGCCACACTCTTGGTGACCGGCAGACAAGGGCTGACATTAGCCGGCCGGCAAAGGTACAGGACCGATGCCGGCCGGCAGCAAAAGAACCAGAGGACTACACCTGCCCGGCTGCCGGCCTCATAGGCCGGCAGCCGGGTCGGGTACAGCACTAGAAGAAAAATAGGATGGATGCCGGGATAAGAGTGTACACTACCTCCAAGCCCGGCAATCCGAAAGAGTGCATATAAGGAAGGGGAGAATCTAATTCAGGCTTCCTGGCCAATGCCGTCTGGCTCTACAGGCAGGCATGGATAAGGGACCAAGGGAGGTCCGGGCAGCACTCAAAATATAAGACCCTTG
>NC_090741.1:134241919-134246919 GCF_036898095.1 Palaemon carinicauda | reverse complement strand
TGACAAAGGTCTATTTCTTCTATTTCTGTGAATGTTTGTTTAGCAGCTGCCAAAAGTTCTGGTGCCAGATGCATTATCTGGAAAACACTTTTGACCACGTCATGTTGATATGTAGAGGAATATCGTGCTTGGCAGGAACCATGGTTACTGGCGAAGTTCTGGACGGAAGACTTTCAGGTACTGTGTGAGAAGTAGGGTTTAGGCCTTCATGGGTAAAGTGATGTGGAGCATGAGAGGGCAGAGTGAAGAGGTGTTGACAATTCTGAATCTACGTTGTCTAGTCGTCGATGCCCCAAATCAATGAGAAGGTGGAAATGAGCGAGGAAATATGCACTGAGCAGTAGTAATATTACCCTGCCAAACAGGAATTTCCAATAGTATTTGACACTCGTGAATGATTTGTAGGAGGCTTAGAATGACTACGTCGTGTCCTGGAGATATACTTTGGTAGAAGGAAACGGCAAGCCCCCATGTCTACCAAAAACAGAACACCCGTACTTGCATCATGTTACAGAAATGGATTAGTGAAGAGGGATGCCACAGCCACAAAACATTGACTACTTATAAGTGTTTTGGCCGCTGATAACTGTTCACATACTTCTTTGCATCAGCCCCGAATCTGGAGAGGTAATAGTAGAGCGTTGGATGATGAATATCAGTAAGATGGTTTAGGCGTTAGTAAGGGATGGAAAATATGGGTGGAGGGTGGCTTTGTTAGCACTCCAGCATGTCACGTAGTGTGAGTATGTGCCCTACCGCCTTAATGTCGGTTTTGGTAATCTTGAGTAGTTTTCCTCTTGATCAATAGTGTAGGCTTTGATGGAGGTCTTGAAGATAGTGTAGAAGCTGCTTATAAAGGTGTTGTGTTTGATCATTAGGTCCTTCATGAACAAGTTATAGACATCAGGGTTTTCTGCTCATACAGGTTTTGGTAGCCATCATACCCAAAGGAGACGAAGTAGGTTCATTTCACAAGGAGAACTGTCTGAGGCAGGCTGCAAGCAAACGATAGGGGGCATTTCCCTGAGGGTGATAGAAACCTTCTGGTCCCCCCATGGCGGTTGAGAAAGCTGAAAAGTCTTCACTATGTAGGTGGTTGGTGATGGTGAGTATTGCTTTAGGAAATATATTTTGAGGGTTTCATATGCCATTTGAGCATCGTTCGTATTGGTGAAATAACAAATGGCAGATTTCTGAGAAAACATCCTTGGTCATTACCGTGATGACATAGTCTACTTTGCTGCTTAAGCAAGCCACCCCCTTGTTACCAAATTGAACATTGGCATACTGGAAGTATGCAAGCATTTCTATGTTGGCAAAGGGTGGCACTTTCAACAATGCAGCATCAGTCAAAGAGTCAGGATTGGTGGGCGGTATCGTAATAAGGTAGGGCACAGCGGTGAGCAAAAAGGAATTAAGAAACTAGTCCTTTGGCGATCACCAATTGTGCGAGGTGGCTGTTAGTTACTAACAGTAACAGTGCGGGACAGAGGGAGAGATAAAAAAGCAATGGCTTCCCAGTGTATCAGAGTTTCTGGAACACGTGCCATACATTGGAGACTTTTCACCAATCTACTGATTAACAAAAATGGTGACACAAAAGATATGAAATTTTACTGCCCAATAAGCTTACTTTTCGTAATACATAAAAAAAAATTACAAATATCATACTAGCCAGAATAGAATGACCGCTAGACTAATCAACCAACAGAGAAGCTAGTTTTTTTAGTGAGTATTCAACATCTCACCATATACCTGTAATCAACCAGCTAATGAAAAAAATCGAGTGAGTATGATTAAAAAAAAAAATAGAAATAACATTTATATTCTATGAAGATCATTTCAACTTTGTCAAAACCCAGAAGTATTGAAACCCCTTCAATGACAAGAAAGAGAAGAATCTTATGTTAGAAAACTTGGAGATATACATACAGGAAGTACAGCAGTTCCAAAACTTCAGAAAGATGGTGAGAAAATGTCGATCAAAAATGAGTTAGACAGGGAAACACATCTCTCGTAAATTATTCAATGCATGCCTAGAAGTTTAAACAAAAAATAGATTGGGAAAATTTGGCTATTAATATTAATGCAGAATATTTAAACAACTTAAGATTTGAAGATAATTTAGTTGTGCTTAGTGAATCATGGGAGGAATAGCAGAAGATGATACAAGACATGAATTGAAAAAGAAGAAATGTACGATTAAAAATAAATGTGAATAAACAAAGATAATGTTCAATATAAATGCAGAGAAACAACCAATAAGAGTTATTGATGAACCTATAGCGACCGTTGATGCATATCCATACTTGGGAAAGATCATAAGTGTTACCCCAGACACGAGACTGATTAAAAGAAGGATATGCATGGGATGGAGAGCTTTTTTAAATAAGATAATATTATGAAATATAACAAGCCATGTTCTCTAAATAGAAAAGTATTTGATGAGACGGTCATGACAGTTGTAACATATGCGTCAGAAACTCTAAGCCTTACAAAAGCATCAGAATATAATAATGTTACAACTCAGAGAGCTATTGAAAGAATAATTATGGGAATCACAGTAGACTGGTTAAGAGCTACCTGAATACAAGTGCAAAATAGAATGCAGTATATTCTAAAAACGTACAAGACAAAGAAATCTACATAATGATAATATGAAAAGAACAACAGATGAAAGATCGGAAAGAAGAGTAACAAATTGGGTCCTCAGAGATTACAAACAAAGTAGGTGAAGGAAGTGAAGGCGAGGGATTGACAAGCTAGAAAAATTCTGGATATACAGTAGACTGGTATAGAAAGACTATAAACAAACACGAATGGAAGGATATGTCCGATGCCATCCCAAGCAGAGGATAGACAACTGCTTATGAGAATGGAGAGTGATATATATATATATATATATATATGCATATATATATATATATATACATATATATATATATATATATATATGCGTGCGTTTATGCAGGTGTACACGGAAGCTTTTATCGTATAAAGATTAGGGAATCCATCTTGCATGAGGAAAATTACGGTGAGCAACCACGTCAACAATCATTAATAAATAAACTTCTAACAATGGCAAATTGAGATAAATTCAGGATGGGACAATTGGACAATTACAAAGTTCCAAACTTTGATGAATACTATTGCTATTTCTGTATAAGCAAGGTATCTATAAAAATTATTTTTTTCATAATTGTGCGATCAATTTTGGTCAGATATTTTGAATAAACGTTGTATGTGTTCCTAGTACCTATATATCTATATCATTGATATATAGCTCATGAAAAATAAATATGTATCAGATTATTAGTATTTGGAAAAAAATTATTAACACAAGAATTCTTTAGTATTAACGATAGTACAGTTTTCGTTAACACGGAACTCTGCAGTAACTTGTATATTCCCTAGCCAAGGAGACTCAAAATCAGGCCAGTAACCGGACAGGCAGTCCGTCATCCAATTCATGCCCACCATTTTTAGAGAAGATGATCCTCACTAGGCTCCCAGCATACCATATACATATATTGAATTTTCCCAGATTATCGGTTGAAGATCATAAACAGAATGAATCTTACTTAGTATATTAAGCTTCCTGCTTTTTATTGTTGGGATTTATCAGGGGGAGACCATTTCATGAGATTGATATTCGCGATCGTTATTAGTTTTTCATCACCGTCATCCTCATCATCTCTTTCGCATATTTACGCTAAGGGAATCGGTTAGATTTTGCCAGTCGTCTCTATCTTGAGCTTTAAAATCAATACTTATCCATTCATCGTCTCCTACTTCACGCTTCATAGTCCTCAACCATGTACGCATGGGTTTTCCAACTCTTCTGGTGTCTTTTGGAGCACAGTTACATTTCAGTGAACTACTCTCTCTCTCCTGTGGAGAGCGAAGACCATATCAATATCATTTCCATCCACCCCTCACTATGATCTCATCCACATACGGCACTCGAGTAATCTCTATCAGGGTTTATTTCTAATCCTTTTCTGCTATTCAACTCCCAATATTCTCCTTGCGGTTTTGCTCCCAAATCTAAAAGATATGTATAATAATGCTTTTATTGTCATACCAAGACTCATGTTCATGCTGTAACACCGATCATACTAAACTGAAGTAAAACCTGATTTTTAAATTTTTTTTAAACGATTAGGTTTTGAACTTTTACCTAACATAACTATTATCTGATTTACCCCTTTTTTCAATCTTTCAATGAACTCCAATTCTAAAGACCCTGTATTAGAGATCAATGTTACAAAATATTTATATGATTCTGCCTCATTATTCCTTTCTCTTTCCAATAATATTTCCTAATCCATTAAATAATCTGCTTTTATCATGTCTGTGCTGTTTTTATTTCTCTCGAAACAGCCTACCGTGATATTTCATGAATTCTGGTAAGCAAGCATTGCAAATACAGTGATGTTCTCTTAATAAAGACAGCGTTATCAGCATATTCTAGGTCAGCTAATTTCCTATTGCCAATTCAATCAAATCCTTCTTCACATTCCCCAACTGTCCTATGTATTACAAATTCCATGAGGAGGATAAACAACATGGGTGACAAATTATTCCCATGAAGTACTTCACTGTTCACAGGATATTCCTTTGATGAAATCCATTAATATTAAATTGGAACCTACTGAGGTCATGAAAAGATTCAATAAGATTTACATATTTAAAAGGAACCCCATGGTAACTTAAGACTCTCCAAAAAATTGGTTGGTGTACAATATTAATTTTTTTTTTTTTTTTTGGACAATTGCTATCAAAAGTGGATTACTATAATCTACACGTAGCTGTAAGTCATGTTTCAAAATGAAATTTTGGTCAGTACAGCTTTTACCCTTTGTAATTCTTGCTTGTTCATCTCAGCTTTTCATCAATCTTTCTTTCTAGTCTCTTTAGAATAAGTCTATTACGTATTTTCATGACAACTGACATAAGTGTGATACCTCTGCCTTTTACACCACTTTCACCAACACTCC
>NC_090741.1:134224419-134234419 GCF_036898095.1 Palaemon carinicauda | reverse complement strand
CAGCTTGGAAGAAGGTTTGGTCTGATGCTGTTGCTCCCAGAGATTTCAAAGGTTTTGGCCCCGGGAATGAACCTGTGCTTGCCGCTGAGGAAGACGTCGAAGAGATTGTATCCCTTGGCAAGTCCATGGGTCTGGAGGTAGATGAAGATGACATCACCGAACTCGTCGATGAGCATCATGAAGAGCTGCAAGCCATGCAGCATGATGAGTTCCAAGCGCATTTGAGTGAGTCGGAGGAGACCGAGGAGGTAGGCCAAATCTTAGGTACGGCGGAAATAAAACAGATGTTAGAATATCATCAACACGTGGTTGATTTCATCGACAAGCATCACCCACAGAAACTTCAGGTTTGCCGTGTTGTTGCGCAGTTCGATGATGTTTGCTTAGCTCATTTCAGAAAAATCCTAAGAAACTTTCACTCGATAGTTTCTTTAAAAAATCTCAAAAATGGTCTAGTGATCATGATGAAAAGAAATAAAGTGAAGCAAAGAAAAGGAAGACCGAATCGAGTGAAAGTGATGAAAATTAAAAATAAGAAGAGGAAAAAAAATATAAAAAAATATAAAATTATAAAAATGAAAAAAAAAAGTTAAAGTTCACGTAGTGTAAGTTAGTGTAAGTTGTCGTACACGTTATCGTACAAAGTCACCGTCCCTACCTCCTCGCTGATCTTCCATCTCCTCCTGCGTAGCAGTCCCTACACCTGCGCTGGCCTGTCGCTAAGGTAAAGTGTTACATAAGAACCCCATTTTTATATATTATTTCTTTATCATTATTCTTTTTTTAGATAATTAATATACTGTATTGTATTAATATTATGTGTAATTATGTGTAGCTATTTATTAAGGAGTTATTATGGGTTTTTAGGATGAGGAACAAATTGAAAAAAATTACCGTGTATTCTTATGGGAATATTTGCTCCAATTTACGATCGTTTTAACATACGAAGCAGTTTCTGGAACGAATCAAGATCGCATGTAGAGGTATCACTGTATATATATATATATATATATATATATATATATATATATATATATATATATATATATATATATATATATATATATATATATATATATATATATATATGTGTGTATGCAAAAAGACACGCTTTCCTTTTACTCCAAAATTAAGCAGTCTTGCAGCTCTCCTCTTCCTGTACAGTAATTACGAGGTTCTTTTAAAGGGACCAGCCGCAATATCCTGTGTTAATTTTTTTCTAATGGTTCAAAATACACAATTTCTGTATATTTAGATTTTCAATCTTAATAATTTTGATTAATTAGCAAAGACCATGATTTTTAAAAAGGTGCAATATTCTGCACTAATATGACACCAATTGTATTGAAAATCATACAATCAAAACTTCTTTATCATTCGAATTATTTTGTGACAGATTTTCGATTTTCCTTTTTTTCTGTTATTTTTTTTTTCTTAATTTTCTTCCTTTAGATGTAGAATAATCTCAAAAAAAAAAAAATAAATAAGTAAATTCATGAAACCAAAAAAATATGGGGTTTTCATTTCTCTTTTAAATTATATCATTACTTCTAAAAATCGAACAATAAATGAGAAACATGTACCTAAGTGTTGATAAGTATGTTTATTGAGTTATGAACTACCAAAGATTTTCTATAAAATTTCACTTTAAAAAAAATCATTATAATCATTATAATATTAATTAGTTTATTAATATATTTGGTGTACGGGTGGCATGAGTTCCCAGCGGCCTCTCGGTGTTGCCAGAGTTTTAGTAAGAATGTTCCAGCTTAGTTCTCTTTTTCATGTTTTCCTCTCTTCTTGGTTCTTTTATGTTGCTCTATGCTCACTTTTTGTTCTTTCTTTGACCTTAAGTAATATTGAACTTGCTATAATGCTCACGAGGACGTTGTGAAAACGCAATGTACATTCGAACAGCAAGTAAACAAACACATCCATTATATGCCTTTAAAAACTCGTAGATCGTAGTTTACGTTCGCCTATCATTTACCAATGCCTTCCATTCCTGCCAGATGTACAAGGTGCAGAAACATAAGTGAGAAAATAAACGCGTTATATACAAAAAGAAACACACAAAGACGATTCTGTCCAACTCAGTCAGACAGACGATGCAGCAAGAATAACTTCATCATTTAAAGACTGCTTTATCTTCATTATTTGCAAAAATAAATGGCTGAAACTTCAGGAAAGCATGTACGATATGTTTCGCATACATAGAAACAATAAAAAGAAAAAAAATTGACTTTTTAAAGTTGTATTGTCGAACACCATAGCAGATGGTCCCAAAATAGGGGAAAGCAAAAAATGTTAAATATTGAGCAAGAGTGGAGTGGTTATTATAAAAAGCTTGCTTGGTTTCCTCAGCAAATGACCTGGTACATATTCAACCTAACAAAAGTTCATGATGCCAGCGTACATAAACAGAAGTTCGTGATGCCAACGTACATTTGATATATATTCAAAATATAATATATACTAAATTAAAAATGCAGTAATTACTCCAAAGTCTCCATGAAATATATAATTCACAGAATGTGATACTTTTGAATAATCAGTCTATTATTAATTCAGTATGTATTTTAATATACGGTATATCAAATGTACGCTGGCATCACGATCTTCTGTTTGGTTCACTATGATGTCGTTTGGTAAGGGAACCAAGATAGTATTTCTTTATTTTATAACCCCTATCCCCTTTCTCAACATATATTGCCAATTTTGCTTTACCCAACTTTAAAGAACCTCCTAATTACTCTACAAGAAGAGAATGCTGCAGGACTGCATAATTTTTTAGTAAATGGATAGCTTGCTACCGTAAACAAATACCAATACCAGTATATATTTTTTGAAATAATCAATGCAACTTTTATCTCTGTAATTCACTTTCATTTATAATAAATTTTCATGCTTAAACTGTACATTGACACCCTCCCCACTATAACTCTCAAGTTATTAACGGAATAAGAAAATATAATACCTAATGAAAAAGAAATGCATAAAATAATAAAAAAAGAAAGACGTATTTCTTAATAAAGAAAATTTTTCAATCATATCATCCGCATAATCATATGCTTCATAAAAATATTTTTTTTTTACACAATTAAACAAAATGAAATACCAAGGTGAAAGGAACATGAATTCTAAAGAATATATATTTTATTGAAATTGTTATATTTATTGTTACAAAGATGGAAATGACTGACAGATATGGCTGTTTTTCCAGCACGTGCACCTTTTGGTGAACCACAGAAGTACAGCATCATTTTTTGGCCCCTTAATATCCAGTTCTAGAACGGAGGTGTGCAATATACTGAAAGTTAACATGAGTTCCAAATAATAGGATTAAAACAGGAGTGAGGTGTATTAAATAGTACTTTAAATCATTTCACTGCAATGAGAGAGAGAGAGAGAGAGAGAGAGAGAGAGAGAGAGAGAGAGAGAGAGAGAGAGAGAGATTCTGCTGAACTTAGCAATAACTACGGTCCTTGTCAGTATTCAAACCTTGTGATACATCCAAAATATCCCGATACTCCGAATTGAGTTGAAGTGTGTCTATACTTGGGGTTGACACCTTTATCCAATATATTACTAGATCTTTCACGAAAACATTTCCTTCATTCCTTGACTTCCATGACTTCACGAAACAGATATGTCTGACATTTCTGAGAACATGGCCTCAGTATCTACAGCTCGTTATCAAGATATTAAATTATTAACTGCTTAAGGTGCTACTATGATTTAATTGGCTCCAATCAGGTAAAAGGTCACTTGTCCATTCCCTGAATAAGGCTGCCTGATCTGTGATTTAGGCAAATATTATATATATATATATATATATATATATATATATATATATATATATATATATATATATATATATATATATATATATATATATATATATATATATATATATATATATATATATATATACAATGTATGATGAATTTTGCACATTTACACATTTTTTTTATATTCAAAAAAACATATATTTTTTATACATTAATGTCTAAGATTCTCATATCAACCTTGGGATTAGAGCCCGAGGTGAAATCACAAAAAGGAAATAGATTCTGACCAATGTCCTGTAAACTTTTATGTACAGTGACATCCTAATTGGCCACGAAGAAAGATGAAATTCAATGGCAATTCTTCTGTACTTATATCTGTCGAATTCAGTTTTTTTTTTTTTTTTTTTTTTTTTTTTTTTTTTTTTTTTTTTTTTTTTTTGTACTTAGAATTGAAATCAACCCATCTTCATCACCGTAGGTTATTGGTATGTTGATGACTTAGCATTGGATTAATGATAAATTTTGCACATCTAGACGTATTTTTCACGTTCAAATAAGCAATATATATTTGATACATTAATGTCTGGATTCTCTAACGACCTCGGGATCAGTGCTCCAGGTGAAATCACACAAAGACAATAGCTTCTGATCGGCCGGGAGTCGAGCCTTGGTCAAGGATACTAGATCAACCACTTGGCTACGAAGAAAGATATAAGTCAATGAAAATTCTTCTGTACTTATACCTGTCGAATTCAGGTTTTTTGTGCTTAGAATGTTAATCAATTTATCTTCCCCATCGTAGCTAATTGGTATGTTTGTGATTTGGGAAATACTTTCTTACTATCCTAAGTATTGTACGCTAGTACACTATAGGGGTTTTCCTTTTTTATCTTATGACTCGCTCTACCCTTCACTGTTAATAACCCAACCTGTGTTATCATGCTAGCTAATGTTCTATTAAGTGTGATTTTTTTGGGACCTTCTTGCTCGGTAGTTGCTATATATAAACTCGATGATTTTTAATAAGGTAAAACAAAATTTAAATAAATAAAAAAAAAATCATCGAGTAAATATTTGCGAGCTAGAACATCAAAATAATTTTAACATAATAGAACATGACCTAGTATGATAACATAGGTTAGTCTATTAACAGTACAAACTGAACAAGGCCAGTAGGCGGGGAGAGCCCTTGACCACCAGCTCGAGTATTGCACCAATAGTGACGTCGCTGGCATCAGTGAAGAAAAGAAGTGCTTATGGCACAGAAAAAGTGAGAGCAGCAGCAGTTGTTATTGCGTTCTTTGCATTACATAAAACCGGTTCTTGAAAGGGACCCCACTTAAGGTGTTTTGTCTTGCCCTTGAGAGAGGTATAGAGGGGGTGGGGTCATGATTTGCAGCGATGGCTTTCATGAAAAGGTGATAACAGTTGATCATACTCAAGAATTCTTGCAGTGCTTTAACTGTCAATGGCATTGGGAAGTTCATACCCCTGTTACCTTCTCAGGGAGGTGAAGGACTCCTTTATGATTTATGTGGTGCCCTAAGAACATAACTTCTCTGGCACCAAAGGTACACATGTCGCGCCGGACAACAAGGCGTTCATACCAGACAACAAGGCTGGTCTGTTGTTGAAAACTGTCCAAGGTAGGTTCCGGTTACTTTCTCTACGACAGAGAATTGCTAGTGGTGCACTTGGCTGTCTTTCACTTTCGCCACTTCTTAGAAATTACACTATCCATTATTAACAAGGACCACATGCCCCTAGTGTACTCCTTCACTCAATAGTCAGTTGTCTGGTTCATCCATTAACGCCGACATCTCTCTGACGTGGCTGATAAGATTTCACCCTTCAACACGTCACTTGGAAAATTAATCCTTTTGGGGATGTCCTGTGAAGAAAAACATTGATTACAACGTTCTAGCAGAAGAAAAACGAAAGGATTCAGAGTACCAAGCATGTAGACATCCTGCACATCCCTCCTTTTGGAAGACGGCTCAAAGGAAACCCTCCTCTGTGACGTCATTACTGGTAGACCTAGACTGCCAATACTGGTTTCATGCGCCGGAGGTGTTTCATCTCATTCATGGCCTTTCACATCCCTAGCGCTAATCTGCTATAGAGCTATTGAAGGCAAAGTTCATTGGGACAGCATTACCAAGTAGGTTTATGTTTGGGTTTGCGCCTGTTCATTATGCCAAACTTCAAAAGTACATTGATACACTGATTCAAGGGTCACCTTTCTTGAACTATAACATCTTTTTGCCCACATTCACGTCGACAGGGTAGGTCCCCTACCCACATCACAAGAAGTTAGCACTGTACTCTTACTCATTAAACATATCAAGTGATATGTCTATAGCTCTTATTTTTTTTCTTTGTTTTCATTGAACTCTATCCTAGTTTCAGGTATATTTGTTTTCAGTTCAACATTCCTACTTTTCCTATCTAAATCTTCTATCTTATTTTGCAATTCCTCCCATGATGCACCAAACACAACTTTGTCATTTGCAATAGATTTCTACATGTTCGTTACCTAAAGTTTTGAAAACTTTATATAAGCAGGCTGTGAATGATTGAAGAGAGATGCGGACTCCCCAACTAACTCCCATTTCATTCAGAATTATCTAACTATCTTTATATAGCTTTAGGACTGTTGTACTTTCCGTATATATATCTTCAAGTCTGTTAACATGAGATCCATCTTTTCCTTGACTCTTAATATGTTTCATCACTGGTGAGGTTTTGGCTGAATTAAAAGTATATTTATTGCGTATAAAAGTCATATATACAGTTTATCATACTCTGTTAATTTTTCGATTAACTGTTTAATTACATGGATATGGTCAGTTCTTGAATACCAATTTCTAAAGCCTATTTGCCCCCTTAGTTTATTAAAGTCTAGCTGTCTTTATATTCGGACTAGTAGAACCTTTTTGAATATTCTATATAATATGGATAGTTTCCTATTGACCACTAGTTTTGCAGGTCCTTTGTCTGTAATGTTCAACTAGTTTTACTACTAAGAAATCTCTTTCATATTCTATCAAATTAATTGTTCTATATCCTGCTATTTTGCCTCTTTTCATGTATTTTAATGTTTTCATACTTTTCCTACTGTTACGTTTGGTACTGTCTTAGGGGTTTCATTATTTCTAATGGCATAGATATTTCTTAAACCACAGTTGTAAAGCATTGTATAGAAATCCTCGGTGATTTTTATCACTCCATCTCTATTATTGATAACATTTACATTGCCATCATTTACAGCCAGTATTTTTTCAGTTATGGTCTGATTGCGTTTACGAACTTCTTGGAATTTTAGTCTGTTTATTGTTTTGGATAGTTCTGCTGAGTTTACTTCAACTAGTCGATTTTACCATCATTTCCAATTATTTCTTTATTAGGTTTTTGGTCTCCTTCTAATAGTTTTGCTTAGTCTCGTATAGGAACTTTTCCTCCTATCTCATATGCTTATTTTATAACTAATTTTCTTACCCTACAAGTATTCCTAAATTAATGTTGATTTCTTATTTGCTTGCTTCTATTTCCGTATGTAGCTAGGCGTGCCTTGAATTAAACTCATCAGAATTTTATCTTATTAAAAGAGCTCCGAAGTCTTCCTTAAAATTAGTTTTTCTTTTATTTTTCTTAGATCTAAACAAATTTTGCTTCTCATCATACTATAGTCACTTGACTTTAACTTCTTTAACAATGTAAAATCTTTAACTAAATTAACATATTCACGGAAAATAGAATCTACTTCGTTTGTGTTTCTCCATTTGAGCAAAAAAAAAAAAAAAAAAAAAGTGTTAAGGATTTCAAGAATGTTTCTATCTGCCATTTCTACAATCATGTCTTCTCTGTCGTTTCCTGTGCCTAATCCAAATCTACTTATGCTGATACTGAACTCTTCTTCGGACCTACTTAACTTTGCAATCGCTCAGAATAGATGTAAATCAAGTCTTATGTATTATCATCTATACCTTTATAAAGTTTCTATTGTATCTTCTGCATAGGATTGGTTGCTGCATGCGTTTGATTGATCTTCAGTTTAAACTTGTTATTCAGTTTGATAATTGTTCCTGCAATTCTATCACTAGAAATATGAAATTCTTGGTGAGGTAACAATCTAACATATCAACGAATTTTACATAACTCCCTTAAACAGTATACTCCATTATATATTTTCTTTAATTCGGTAACGCAAAATTATTCAATAATGAGAATACACCCAATCTAACCTTAGTGCATTCCAATCAAAGGTCAGGTGGAGATAATTTATGCCACCAGAGGCCCTAAGAGAAGTAGGATTATAAGTGCTAACTGCAATTTAGATGTAACCAGTGAGACCGTTGTAAAACGAATCAGCGAGATTTACCCAACTTTTTAGGACGCCATGTGATCCGACTGGCACGTTTCAATTCGAATTACCAAAAATTACTTGGAATATGACATCTTTTAACTACTCTGGCGGCATGCTTGAAATCAAACTTGCCTCTCCCCCAAAAAATAGTTTTAATCTCAATGCCAATATATATATATATATATATATATATATATATATATATATATATATATATATATATATATATATATATATATATATGTGTGTGTATATATATATATATATATATATATATATATATATATATATATATATATATATATATATATATATATATATATATATATAATGTACGAGAGTTTTTCCTTGTGCATCACAGAATTCCTTTAATGCGTGACAAGATGCCTTCATGTCGTGCAGCAAAAAAAGTTACATGGCCCTTGGAAAAAACTTCCAGGGTTGATGTCACATCACTAAAGCACCAGAATAGCCAGTAACGCTGCTGTGGATAACACAAAAGAGCACTCAAATTTCCGGTGCTCCTTCGCAAGACGCTTTTGAATCTCACGCTTCAGAGCGTTGAGCGTTTGCGTGAGCTTTTGCCAATATCGGAGGAGACATTTGCCATTCTGTCATCTCAAAGGAAAGCCAATATATTCATGATGTGCTTGAGTCTGTCTTACTATTCTGTTTTTTAGGCATTTTTTTAGAGTCATTAAGACTGGCAGTATTTTAAATATCCCAATCAGTGTTCCGATCTTAATTGTATTAACAATTACAATATTGGTGAATATATAATCATCATCATCTCCGTTATTGATGAAGTGAGGCAAGTTGATGATATATTTGAGTCTTTATATGTTATTACAAGAACTGAAATATGAAATTTCTCTGCCTGTACCAGTCATTGGGGTATGTTATTGTGGTGAAGTAACTTGAGTTATGGCTATTTCTTTGCTGCTGTTCATTATGCTGATCTCTCTCTCTCTCTCTCTCTCTCTCTCTCTCTCTCTCTCTCTCTCTCTCTCTCTCTCTCTCTCTCTATATATATATATATATATATACATATATAATGTGTATATATATATATATATATATATATATATATATATATATATATATCTATATATATATATCTATCTATCTATATATATATATATACATATATATGTATATATATATCTATATATATACATATATATATACATATATATATATATATATATATATATATATATATATATATATATATATATATATATATATATATATATATATTAATTTGCTTGACTTTTTTTCCGTCTGGTTATCTTTCTATATACTGAAATATATATCTAATTGGATCTTTCCTTACATTAAGTGGCTGGTTGTCTGAAGAGGCCTCTAAAATGCCTTCTGTCAATGGTATTAGCTTCCAGCAACTCTCCTCTTTCTATAGTAATCTTCACCTATCCTTGTCCTCTAATTCTCTGCCTACCTCTCAAGATTTTCTCATCACAGGATCAATCACCATAAGCCCTTTTCATTCCTCCCCTCACTGTCCATCATAGAATACATGCCAACACCATCACGGGATACTCTTATCACCTCTGTAATCTTTACTTATCAGCCATTTTTCTTACTTCATCCTTTTCCAATCTCCGAATCAGTGATTAACTACTGCACAGTAATCGTCTAGTTACTACTTTCCTCGGGGTATGGGTAGAGGAGACTCTTAAGTTAGTTTAGGTTAGTCTTTCTAGTGATGTGTACATCTGTAGTATAGTATCTTTGATTCTATATCTAAATTGCCTCTTTATGTAATATATTAGTTTTTGTGCTTTCTTTTCAGTTTTTATGCTCTGTTTGATGAGCTTAAAAT
>NC_090741.1:134189419-134194419 GCF_036898095.1 Palaemon carinicauda | reverse complement strand
TTTCTGTCATGAATAATGGTATTAAAACAAGAATAATGTCACATCATCGAGTCAACAATCACTTTGTTATCTACAAATCAAACATAAGTGACTCGTTCGGTCACTATCCCTTGTACTCATATATTGGGAAAGATCAAGGAGGTAACAGACACAAGAGGACAGAGAAAAAAAAATGCCACTGTATTCCCTCCTAATTCCAAGTTTTAACCATTACTAATCCCGAAACATGACCAAAGTAATGTGTAATGATGGATAGAGAGGGGGTGGCCGCTAAATTTCTATCTAATCAAACTTAGCGGGCTGTTTGATGATCCATTTTTTCACACACTGCTTACTTGAATCTTCAAAAAGTAATATCGGGTTTCTTCTCCAAAGCTTTTTAACCAGTGGGATATAAAATTGAGTCCTGTTAATTCTCAAAAGACAATCTACCATTCCATTTGAATTAGGTTTAATACTGAACTGAAGGATCCTAGTCATAAGCAGTTTTTCGGGGAACCCAACATCTTAGCCAATTCAGCAAGGGAAGACGAGAAGAGGTATAGAAAAGAATGACCAATTCTTTCCATATTCAAATCTCTCCTCATACACCTGATAAGACTTAGAATATCAAGTAATTCCTATTTGCTTAAACGATTTTCATTTATATAAAACGAAGTCAGATCTACTCTAATTTTGGAGAAACTTCCTCTTCGCTTAAACTTCGATTTTGGAATAACATACACGATTGCAATACTTGATTTTGTAACAAGTAAGGAATAAATAAGTTAGTGTGTGTGTATGTGTGTGTGTGTTTGTGTGCACGTGCACGCTTGTGTATGTGTGTGAAGGATATTAGTTGGTGAAGAGTTGACATATGTGGAACTAATTTTCATATGTCTTTAGTGATACAGATAGCATAAAAAATCCACATATCTTTCATTCCATATTCGAAAGTTTGTAAAATTATAAGGTAATGGAACATTATAAATAATATGATTAGCTGAATAGCTGTATTGCCGAGGAATTAAGATTAAACTTTTCAATTTCTTAAAGGGATAAAGTAAATGTATATTATTTATTGTTTTTTCTCTCATCAATAAAGTAAACTATGCACTACAATCGAATAAGATGAGATATTTTGTTATCGTTATCATTAATACCGAAAATGTTAATATTGTTACTGATGCTCTACTTGTTGTTCTTATCAATATAAACAATGCAATAGTGATGTAGTCATGAAATCTTGGCTTACATTTTGCTACCGATTCGTTAGAAGATAGCAGTGGTGTACGACGGACCCCGCTTTACTCGCCCTTCATTAGGCACTTTCAAATCCCAACAGTACGGTGGAAACTGTCTTTAATAAAACACTTTACAGGACATACGCACTAGCCTCTAATCAGACACAAGCAACGTTGGATTTACCTTTCAATAAGGTTATACCGGAAAAGTTCTAACTCACTATTTTTGATATGGGAAGTTCCAATGATGTTCTGAATAGGAATCCCATTTATTTTGGTCATACTAATCTTAAACACATAGGGGTCACACTGAATGGTTCCACTTTGTACGATATAAACTCTCAATTCCAGTATCGTGAAATTGGGCACTGGGTTGCATTTATAATACAGAAAAATCCGATAGAAAACATTATATTTTTTGACCCATTTGGGATGCAGCCAGAAGATCAATCAGAATACCTTACTGGTTTTCTACGAAGGTATTCTTCCATGTTCAAATAATATACGAGTGTTAAATTACAATTCGGCTTTGTGCGCATTCTTCTGCCTGTATTATACGCATAGCATAAGTCTAGATGGAGTTTGTGCCGCCCTTAGGAAAATCAGGGAGCATTTACCCACCATCGATTTAAAGTAAAATGACATAACAGTGTTATTATACTATCTTCTGCATTTAAATTCAAGACCGTGTATATAAATTACATCTGGAAATATACAAAATCTGAATGTTCAATGAAGATTTGACAAGTGCTAAAGAAACGTAATTAAAAAAGTTTTCCTACCGCTTTTAAGCGTGCAAATGTTAGGGTTTCGAATTAATGTTTTTAGGGTCAGATTTTTATCTCACTAAATGCTATGTCTATTCACGAAATGTTATTTTGTATATATGCTTCGTATAATAAAAGAAACTAATTTGTAATACGTTTTCTATTACCCATATATGTCAATGTAAGTGATTATTACCCATATATGTTAATGTAGGAGAAAGGCCTTAAAACAAATGGACTGAGAGAGAGAGAGAGAGAGAGAGAGAGAGAGAGAGAGAGAGAGAGAGAGAGAGAGAGAGAGAGAGAGATAACAGGGGGCGTGTGAACTCGATTGCATCACGTTGGCACACAAGAGTGTGTGTCTTAGGATTAAAAAAAAAAAATGGACAGAGAGATGGGTACTTTTCCATAGGCTTAAATTGAAAGGAATGTGGTCAAGGGGGGAGGAGGGCCTCATCTGCATACAAATGCGTGTCTTAAAATAATAATAATAAAAAGAAAAACTGCGTGGTTTGGTTGATAGGATCAATGTCACTGTCTACGGGTATGGGTCATCCAGATAGAGAACTCCACGCCTGCCGCTACATACTCGGTGACCACGCACTGAAAACGCCCCCTTCTCAACCTGCAGGGGGTGGGGGGAGAAGGGGGGGGGGGGTTAGTACACATAACCTTACGCTTTAATGTCGCTCCGACAGACCCATACCAGACTAACTGAGTCAACGGGACAAGCTAAGCAAACGTGACATGGTCAGTCAATAAGTCAAAGTGTGGAAAGGGGGGGGGGGGGGGTGTTAGTAAACATAACTTTGGGGGAGGGGGGGGTGTTATTGGTAAACATAACCTTACGTTTAAATCCCCAGAACCATACCAGACGAACTGAGAAACGGGAGCAGCTTAGCAAATGTGACTGAGTCAATGAGTAAAAGTGAGCCTCTGAGGCCCCCCCCCCCCCCAAAAAAAAAGTGAGCAATCCAGGCAACACCCTCAAAAAGTGAGCAATTCAGGCATATTTCCTACTACTTTTGTTATAGATATAAGGTCAGTTTACAGCAGAGAGCATAACAATTCGCCATGAACAAACAACTCATTAAAGGGAAGGAAATCGAAAAGATCAAGCGAGTAATGAAATCTTATAATGACATAGAACAATGGGAAATAAAATGTCTAGAAACAGAAATACTTATGTTGAATAAATTACAATAATTGTATGTAATTAAGGTTTAAATCGCCTTAAAAAAATGCATGTAATTTATGAAATTACATGTATTGTTTTCATTAGTAATTTAAATAAAATCTTAAGATATCATATTTCTTCATATCCTAGATTTACTTTGTTTCAAACATTTTCTTTGATTAATCTAAATGAAATAAGTTAATAAAGGACAATTTCCTTTCCGTTTACTTTTTTCTTATTTTGTTTCCTACCAGTTGTCTTTATATTAATTGTCAGTTCGATCAGTTGTTATTTCGAGTAATAGATTTTGACGTGTTGGCTTTCTACAAAGGGTTTTTTCGTCAAATATTTTGAATGTTATGTATATTATATGCAGTATATATATATATATATATATATATATATATATACATATATATATATATATATATATATATATATATATATATATATATATATATATATATATATATATATATATATATATATATATATATATATATATATATATATATATTTATATATATAAATGTGTGTGCGTGTTTGTGTGTGTGTGTTCAGATGTACGATTTACTTTCATTTCCTTCGAGAAATACAGGGTTTTTTCGATCATTATCTTTCCATAGGAAAAAGGATTATTTCAGGCAAGACAAATCAAGTCAATCGTATATTCCGTGTTACAATTATTGTTACATCTCCCGGTGTATCATTTTTTACGCTTAATACAGCTCGCCCCCCCCAAAAAAAAAATAAAAAAGAAAGAGAAAAAACTCAATCTTGGAGGTTGACCCATGGTCATCAGTTGTTTTCATGCCACTATTGTGGTTTGTGGATAATTAGTTTCTCCAGAAGTGGAAATACCCGTTATATTATATTTTCACACGTTTATTTGGGTTTTGTAAACGTTTGATAGAATCCACAATAGTACGTTTGAAAAAACAAATTTGCAAGTAAGCGTCAAATATTTTATAATTAATTGTTTTTCGTAAATATCTGAGTAAGAAGTAAAAAAGGTTTTCTGAACTTATTTATTATTCTCTAATCTTTAGCCCTTCTTTGAAACTTTATATCAAAATTTGGCTTATAATCAACTTTTAAAATATAGCTTATACGCTTTATGAATTATTTGGCATATACTTGAAATATATTTGATTTTAGTCTTATTCTGTTGTATAATATTGTTTTTTAATCTAACCAACAGTATCTATATCTTATTTTCAGTAATTTGGCGATGCATTGCTGTAAGATATGACGAATATTATTTGTAATAACATAATAATAATCGTAGTTTATTTTTTTTATACCCTATCAATAAAAATCCCGATATTTCCAAATCATTGATATACAGCAGGGAACAGAAATAAACATATCTGACCACTTTCACTAGTATCCATCCAATAGGGTTAAAAGAAGGTAACTATTACCAATTTTAAGGTCCATATTACCTTCCTTGTTTAATATAACTAATGACCTAGGCTTCTGATAAATGTGATACCGAAACCAGCAGCGCTTGAGACACCGGCCTAATTAAGAAAAAATTATTATACCATCTACTCCGCATTATTGTTATACTTTATATCGAGAAATTATATCTCAATTATGTGGCCATGTGGAGAACGGAAATTAAGACTTAGTAACTAGGTGGAGGATGACATGTGACGGTCATAATGTCCACGTGACGTTTACACTTGCCACGCCCCCCTTTCTGTATGGTTATCATTCTATCAGTGTGTTACAATCTTAAAATTGTCACAGGTTTTTTTAACGATTCAAATAAAATTGCCCGATAACAGCCAAATGAAACATGGGGAATGAATATAAAAACAAACCTAC
>NC_090741.1:134169419-134176919 GCF_036898095.1 Palaemon carinicauda | reverse complement strand
TCTGTAACTCTGAAGAGAATCACACCCTCGTAGAGAGACAATCCTGTATAAACTGCATTACTGATAGAAGTAAAACTATACTTGCAACTAATTATAATAATAGGTGCCCGGAAATAACAAAAATAATCACAATTAAAGAAAAATCGAACTGGTTTGATATTGAATTACACGAAGAGAAAAAAAGAAAAAGAAAAATGGAGGATAAATGGAAAAGAAATAAAAATAATGAAAACTGGCAACATTACAAAGCAGCTAGAAATCGCTACAATTACCTTATCTTAGTTAAAAAAAAGGCCTATTATTAAAAAGTGTGCAATGAAAATGACCCACGGAAAATACATAAGAACCTAAAGAAACTATTAGGTCTAAAGACAGAAATAGTGTTGCCTGACATAATTAATGATCCTAAATGCCTAGCAAATGATTTTATTGATTATTTTGAGGAAAAAAATAAATCAAATCTGCTCCAGTTTTCACAACATCAGCACATCAGAGCGAAGGAATACATCAGCAACAGGTGTAAATAAGCTAAGGGTATTCAAAGACTTAAGTCAGAGTGATTATATGAGAATAATAAAGAAAGTAAAAAAAACCTACTGCGGAAATGATCCATTTACAATTAATGATGTAAAAGATGCAGAAAATTTCACCAGACTACAAGAGACCTACCGAAAAATGGTAAATATGAGTCTAACACATGCAGTTTTCCCTGATTGTGAAAAAGTTGCGTGTAACAAGCCTGTGTATAAAGAAAAAGGTGATGCAGACAATTTAAGTTCATATAGGCCAATATCAAATCTGTCATATTTTTCGAAAATTATTGAAACTGCTGTACACGAACAAACCTGGAAATATCTGAAAAAATATAATGCCATACCTGATGATCAATCTGCATACAGAGAAAATTACTCCACAGAAACAACAATGTTAGCGATAAAAAATGACATAACAGAAATTATAACAAATGGCAAGTGTTACATTCTTGTAATGCTTGATCTAAGTGCAGCATTTGATACTGTAGAACATACATATCTGATGAAAGACCTTAAAGCTGTGGGCATCGTAGAACGAGCACACGACTGGTTTGTGAGTTATCTTGAAAACCGCAAAGTTAAAGTAGTAATATCAAATGTTGAATCTGAGACAAGAAAACTAACCAAAGGGGTGCCTCAAGGCAGTGTACTAGGTCCTCTCCTGTTTGAAATTTACACGATTGAACTGGCAAATATACTTGAAACTCACAGAGTTAAGTTTAAAATATACGCTGATGTTACACAATTCTATTTCCCAATAGAATCAGTTGATGAAGCTAAAAGAAAGATACATGAACTAATGAATGACATTAAGGCTTGGATGTTAACAAAAAAGCTCAAGATCAATGAAGACAAAAGTGAATGTATTATTTTTGGAAATGAAAAAGATATAAAAAGAATCGAATGCTTCCAAAGAATTTAAATAGGTCAATCGATCATTGACCTAAAGAAATCTGTCAGGAATCTTGGAGTAATCATGGATGATAGACTGACAATGAACGAACATATAAATAACATGGTAAGAAATTGTAACTATCATATTAGAAACATAGCATTTATTAGTAAATACTTAGATGAAAAATCTATGGCCATACTCATTAATCACCACATATTTTCAAGAATTGATTACTGCAACTCACTGTTCTATGGCTTACCAAATTATCAGCTGAAGAAAATTCAGAGAGTACAAAACAGAGCCGCTAGATTAATAAAAGGACTACACAATAGGGAAAGAATTACCCCTGCACTAATTAAATTACACTGGCTACCGGTAAAAGCAAGAATTGAATACAAGCTACTCTTACTAACGTTTAAGATACTGAACCAAAATGAACCAAAATATCTAAAAGAATGCCTGAATAAACTAGAACTAGAAACAAATGTTAACACAAGACACATGAGTGATAAACATAGGCTATCTGAACCAAGAACAAATAGTAAATTTGGTGAAAGGGCTTTTAGCTACTGTGCGCCTAGACACTATAATAAACTGCCAACTGAAATGAAGGACCTAAATGGAGCAATTGAATTGAAGAGGAAACTAAAGACATTACTTTTCACAAGATCATATGATTTGGAAGATGCTACAATCAAAGAATTGTATAAGTTATAATGAAAATGTTTCGATAGATGATTAATATGGACCCGCCCGAGAAGTAGTTCACTCGACTTCAGTGGAGGGTTGGATTTAAACCCAAAACAAGTATAACAAGTAAACAAGTATATAGAACTCTCTTTACATTCATGCCCTACCCTCTATTTTTTACTACTCCCTTAACTGCCCCAACACTTTGCAACCTTCATTCACTCTCTGACGTACATCTGCTTCACCTCCACCATTTGCTGCAACAACAGACCCCAAGTACTTAAACTGATCCACCTCCTCAAGTAACTCTCCATTCAACATGACATGCAACCTTGCACCACCTTCAATTCTCGTACATCTGATAACCTTACTCTTACACATATTAGCTCTCAACTTCCTTCTCTCACACACCCTTCCAAATTCTGTCACTAGTCGGTCAAGCTTCTCTTCTGTGTCTGCTACCAGTACAGTATCATCCGCAAACAACAACTGATTTACCTCCCATTCATGGTCATTCTCGCCTACCAGTTTTAATCCTCGTCCAAGCACTCGAGCATTCACCTCTCTCACCACTCCATCTACATACAAGTTAAACAACCACGGCGACATCACACATCGCTGTCTCAGCCCCACTCTCACCGGAAACCAATCGCTCACTTCATTTCCTATTTTAACACATGCTTTACTACCTTTGTAGAAACTTTTCACTGCTTGCAACAACCTTCCAACAACTCCATATAACCTCATCACATTCCACATTGCTTCCCTATCAACTCTATCATATGCTTTCTCCAGATCCATAAACGCAACATACACCTCCTTACCTTTTGCTAAATATTTCTCGCATATCTGCCTAACTGTAAAAATCTGATTCATACAACCCCTACCTCTTCTAAAACCACCCTGTACTTCCAAGATTGCATTTTCTGTTTTATCCTTAATCCTATTAATCAGTACTCTACCATACACTTTTCCAACTACACTCAACAAACTAATACCTCTTGAATTACAATACTCATGCACATCTCCCTTACCTTTATATAGTGGTACAATACATGCACAAACCCAATCTACTGGTACCATTGACAACACAAAACACATATTAAACAATCTCACCAACCATTCAAGTACAGTTACACCCCCTTCCTTCAACATCTCAGCTTTCACACCATCCATACCAGAAGCTTTTCCTACTCTCGTTTCATCTAGTGCTCTCCTCACTTCCTCTATTGTAATCTCTCTCTCATTCTCATCTCCCATCACTGGCACCTCAACACCTGCAACAGCAATCATATCTGCCTCCCTATTATCCTCAACATTCAGCAAACTTTCAAAATATTCCGCCCACCTTTTCCTTGCCTCCTCTCCTTTTAACAACCTTCCATTTCCATCTTTCACTGTCTCTTCAATTCTTGCGCCAGCCTTCCTTACTCTCTTCACTTCTTTCCAAAACTTCTTCTTATTCTCTTCATATGACTGACCCAGTCCCTGACCCCACCTCAGGTCAGCTGCCCTCTTTGCCTCAAGTACCTTACGCTTTACTTCCACATTTTTCTCTCTATATTTTTCATACTTCTCTATACTATTACTCTGCAGCCATTCTTCAAAAGCCCTCTTTTTTCGCTTCCACTTTTACCTTCACTCCTTCATTCCACCATTTACTGCCCTTCCTCATGCTGCCTCCAACAGCCTTCTTGCCACAAACATCACTTGCAATCCCAACAAAATTTTCTTTTGCTAACTTCCACTCCTCCTCTAAATTACCAGTTTCTCTTACTCTCACCTCGTCATATGCCATTTTCAACCTTTCCTGATATTTACATTTTACTAGAGTTCTTTCAATGATTGTTGTCAGTAAAAATGTAACTCAGAGTTAAAGGTCAGCAGAAACAAAACAACTCAATAAACTTTACAATATTTAATAGTTAAATCTAACAAATATACAAGTCAACCTTGTCTGACATTGCAAATACCACAACCAGATAATCAAAAATAACCATTACACATAAACCTGAAACACTCAGGATTCCCTATAATTAATGAACTAAGGCTCAAACAATGATATAGTAAAAATAAATAATTAACCTCAAATTAATTAGTAGACTAAAAGAAGTCTTAGCTACTAAGATCATGAAAATAATTATAAATAATTTCCCTATTATAAAACAACTCAGCAAACCTGCCTTAAACCTACGACAAAAGAAAAATGAAACAAGATATACACATGAATACACTAACCTAAATACAAAAAATAAATATTTATGTATATATATATATATATATATATATATATATATATATATATATATATATATATATACATATATATATATATACATATATATATATATGTATATATATATATATATATATATATATATATATATATATAAATGTATTTATATATATATATATATATATATATATATATATATATATATATATATATATATATATATATATATATATATATATATATATATATATATATACAGTGAGCCCTCGTTTATCGCGGTAGAAATGGTCCAGACCCGACCGCGATAGGTGAAAATCCGCGAAGTAGTGACACAATATTTACGTATTTATTTAACATGTATATTCAGACTTTTAAAACCTTCCCTTGTATGTAGTACTGTTAACAAACTACCCTTTAATGTACAGAACACTTAATGCATGTACTACAGTACCCTAAACTAAAACAGGCACAAATATTAAAGGCAATTTTATATCTTGCGTTTCCTAAACACGCCAAAAAGCATGATAAAAAATGGCAACCAATGTTTTGTCTACGTTTATCTCTGATCATAATGAAGAAACAAACGCATTTAGTGTACACATCTGTGTATAGGTTAGTTTTTGCATCGATTATATTGATTATGCAGTATGTTGATTTTCTTATTACCAATGTTTTACTTAATTTTTCTTAGGACTTCCAAATGAAAGGTTTTTCTTTATGGTCGGCGTCATAAAGTACGCTCCATCTTAGATTTTAATAAACAAACGAAGGCATTTAACGCGCATGATGAAAGTGATAAATAATGATATTACAGTAAAAGCTTTTAGAAAATATGTTATTGCAAATATTATTTACCGTATCTATATAAAATCATACATACGTAGCAAAGCAGGAAAACAATTTACGAGAGAGAGAGAGAGAGAGAGAGAGAGAGAGAGAGAGAGAGAGTTGTTGTTTTACGTACGTAAATATAAATTTTAAACAAAAAAAAAATAGCCCCATTTCATATAAAATAGGTTATTACTAATATTTTACTTTATCATATTACAGTAGTCTGTATAATACTGTAAAGTTCAGTACAGTATGTTGTTGTTAGTCGTGGCGATGAAATTCTCACGAAACAAAAACACGGCATTCGATTACAACAGGTGATTCATTCTCTCTCTCTCTCTCTCTCTCTCTCTCTCTCTCTCTCTCTCTCTCTCTCTCTCTCTCTCTCTCTCTCTCTCTTTCTCTCTCACTCTCTTATTACATTTAAAACAACACACACACACACTCACACACTCTCTCTCTCTCTCTCTTTCTCCCTGTCTCTCTCTCTCTCTCTCTCTCTCTCTCTCTCTCTCTCTCTCTCTCTCTCTCTCTCTCTCTCTCTCTCGTGTTATACAATACTTACATATAGATGAAGAAACTAAAATTAGTCTTTTTAGTGTCAATTAAATACGAAACGAAAAAATTATCCCGAGTTTACATCCATTTCAATCGTTGCTAAAAATACGGCATCTGATTTCATCAGCAAACCACTATTTTTTGGGAAACATCATTTTATTCTAGAAAATTGCTACTCTTTCAATAGTTAATTGCACATTAAGAAAGCGTGTACTTTTGTTTTTAAATTTTGGGTGTGTTTTAAAAATCGAGTATTGTTGACTTCTTTTTGTTTTACTTTTGGCTGTGATCAGATCAGCTGATGTCTAGCTGCCGCTCTTGAAAGCGTACGAATACACTAACAAAGTATCGTTTATACCATTTCTCAACTTATTCAATCAGTCTATACAGTTGATATTACATAAGCACCAATGTGTTATAACCTATATAATTTTTTTGTTTATTACATTTAAAACAACACACACACACGCACTCTCTCTCTCTCTCTCTCTCTCTCTCTCTCTCTCTCTCTCTCTCTCTCTCTCTCTCTCTCTCTGTGGGCTACTTTTCACTACCTCCCATTCCTTACCTCTCTCTATATCTCTAACAAATGATAACTTTGTTGCTCCTCAAAGTTTCATTTATATTGAAAATCAATCATGATTCAATTTTCCTTCCTTTCTCCAATCTCGCACCATCGGTCACATCGCAGTATTTTCGAAATTTCCGGAAAATCCGCGATATATGTATATACATGCGTTATGAAAAAAATCCGCGAAGTGGTGAATCCGCGTTGGTTGAACCGCGAAGTAGCGAGGGATCACTGGATATATATATATATATATATATATATATATATATATATATATATATATATATATATATATATATATATATATACATTTGTGTGTGTGTGTATGTGTGTGTGCACTGCGGTTTTTATTTACCTAGAGTAAAATCATTAGCCTTAGCAATATATATTCATAATAATTAAAGATGTGATGCAAACTCAAAATTAAGCTATCATGGTGGAGATGGGTTTATTGCAAGTCAATGAATAGATTCCTGAATTCAACAGCATTATGTACAGTGACTTGTCATAACCTTATATCTCTGTTCATAACTCAATTGATAGAGTCCTCGCATGTATGGTTTCGCCTGAATAAGCAAGGCTTCGATTTTTTGCCCAGCCAGAAGATATTACCATAAATAAGTTCCCGAGGATATAATTTCCCATATTAGAATTCGGTATTAAATGCCACCGTGGTTGATATATACATTGATTGAAATCACAAGCCTTAGTGATATATATATATATATATATATATATATATATATATATATATATATATATATATATATATATATATATATATATATATATATATATATATATATGGCATTGTATATATGCGTGTATGTTCACGATGTGGGCAAAGGCTGTCGGTCCGATGGGACTGAAATTTGTCACATATGGGTTTCCAACTCGGGAAGGTCATGACATAAGTTTGGAATCCTGTGAGCCCTGGGGTCCCTGGAAGCCCAGGCTATTGCATTGCAGAAACCCTTCTTCATTGAGGCGTCAGAGCTTACTTGGCACTGAAACTGCCTCTGAATGTCGCCCACCGAGAGGTCCCATTGTGTGGCATATCTTATGGACCTGTCATGCCAGAGTGCTTTCGAAATGCCCAATCCTCATATGGGATGAATGAACCATGGCCCGCAAGTTAACCATGAAAGCTCTGAACGCTACCCTTCAAGATCTGCAAAACAACACG
>NC_090741.1:134146919-134151919 GCF_036898095.1 Palaemon carinicauda | reverse complement strand
TTGTCACAATTTGTGGTCCCTATCAATATAAATATACTAGAAAAAAAAATTATACTCTTACATAAATTTTTGTGTCAGTAATCCAAGAAAAAAAGTGAGAAACTTGCCTGTCCAATTTTCCTGACCAAGGCTGTGAAAACGGTCCAATTTTTCCTGACCATAGCTGTGAAAACTGTCCAATTTTGCCTGACCATGGCTGTGAAAACTGTCCAATTTTGCCTGACCATGGCTTTAAAAACTCTTCAATTTTGCCTCACTATATGAATATATAAATCAAACTCTATATTTGAGCACACGACTGTACTTTCATGTATAAATCTACATATATGTAATCATAAACATACAAAAAAGGACATCAGCAGTGCAGTAAGGTTGGGTCTGACAAGGGTGACACCCCAAAAGTGGGTGACAGCCTGATAGTTACATCTAAAAAATATTTATCTCTCTAGCTCGGGGGGTTATCATATGATTTTCAAAAACTTATCTAATACTGGAGGCATCCTCAAAGGTGTTAACACTCAGGGGGTGAAACCTTCAAAAAGATTGACCAAAAAATGGTGACACCCTCGATAGAGGCTTCATCCCAAATGCTACAAATAATAATAATAAAAAAATGCATAAATATTGTTCTTAGAATAATTCACATATCCAAATAAAAATTTCAAGGATTGAAAGGAAATATATTTTCCATGTTCCTGCCAGTTTCCATGTTGATAACTGCAATAAAAAAGACACGGCTTTCATGTTGCCTTTTCGATGTGTTGTTAAATACAACAACACTAGAATGAACAGCATGATAGTGAGAGACATCAACTAGGGATAAAGCTGATCCAATAAATAATATTCATCCTAGGTAATACCTATCTACTTTATTTTTATCATGGTTACCTCATATTATGAACGAGCCATCAAAGAGAATTTCACCTATGAAAGATAATCTTACAGAAAAAAAACAGTCAAGAATGATAAAAACCAGACAAGAATGAGAAAGTCAATTGCTCAAATATTAACAAAATGGAAACAATCGAAGATCTGAAAAAATTAAATGAGGAAAAATAAAGGAAAAACCCAAAGAGAAGTATAAAGAGAGATAGAAACATGTCAAATAGTGGAAATACAAAGCAACCAAATATCTCTCGATTTTTTTTAGGAAAAATGTCTCTGCAATCACTGAAGTAGATAAAAAAAATCTAAATTGACAATAGTTATAATGCAAACTACTTGGATAGTCCAGACAGTGAATCTGATCAGTATACATTCATACCTGAAATAAAAGATATCAAAATGGAATTTAAATAATTTTGAAAGAGTGTTTCCCTCCTTATAAAGTAGCCTTAGTTGTAGGAAAATGGTATTTAATAATTTATAAAGATAATAAGGAGCGTCCATTTTGTGAAGCAACAAAACGGTTTTAGAGGAAGGAGGCGGCAAAGTCACTCACCTAGAGTTAGATTGCTTGCAATCATATATTATCCTCATCGTCTCCTCCTACGCCCATTGACACAAAGGGCCTCGTTCAGATTTCTCCTGTCGTCTCTATTTTGAGCTTTTAAATCAACACTTCTCCATTCATCATCTACTACTTCACGCTTCGTAGTCCTCAGACAAGTAGGCCTGGCTCTTCCAACTCTTCTAGTGCATTATGGAGCTGAGCTGAACTTTTGGTAAACTAATCTCTCTTGGGGAGAGCGAAGAGCATGCCCAAACCATTTCCATCTATCCCTCACCATAATCTTATGCACATATGGCACTCGAGTAATCTCTATTATAGTTTCATTTCTAATCCTGTTCTGCTAATCAACTCCCAATATTCTTCTTAGGGCTTTGTTCTCAAATCTACTAAATCGGTTGGATATTCTTTCATTGTCATACCACGACTCATGTCCATACAGTAGCAATGATCTTAGTAAGATGATTTAGAGCCTGATTTTTATATGTAATTTCAATCGACCTGATTTCCAAATTTTGCTTAACCTAGCCGTTGTCTTGTTAGCTTTTTTCAATCTTTCATTGAGCTCAAATTCTAAAGATCCTGTATTAGATACCCATGATTCCACCTCATTAATCCTTTCTCCATCCAATGCTATTTTATTTCCCATTGCATTTTCCGTTCCCATCATCTCTATCTTTCTTCTATTTCTCTTGGGCCCAACCTAATGTGATATTTCATGCATTTTGGTAAGGTAGCTTTGCAAGTGTTTTGGTGTTCTGCTAATGAGAACGGCGTCTTCGGCATACTCTAGGTTAGCTAATTTCCCGTTACCAATCCAGTACAATCCTTCACCCCAATCCCAACTGTTCTATGCCTTACAAAATCCACGAGGAGGATAAATAACATAAGTGACAACACATTCCATTTGAATACTCCACAATTCTCTGGAAAGTTTTTGGATAGGACTCCACTAACATTACCTTTTGCATTTGATATGCTCATGAACAGACTTAATCAAATTTATATATTTGAGAGGAACTCCATAATAATGCAGGACTCTCTACAAGAGCGGACAGTGAACGCAATCAAAGGCTTTATCATAGTCCACAAATGATATCAAATGTGGATTTCTATACTGTACACATTGCTGTACCACATGTCTTGAAATAAAAGTTTGGTAAGTAAAACTTCCAAATCCTGCTTGTTCATCTCTCACCTGTTCACAATCTTTCTCTCTAGTCTCTTTAGAATAAGCATACTATATATTTTCATGACAACAGATCTAAATGTAATGCCTCTAATTATTGAAATCAGTCAGATGTCCTTCTTTTGTCGTATTCACCAACACTCGTAGTTCCCATTCATCAGGCTTTGCCTCTTCACGTCACATTCTACAAAATAATCCTTCAAGTAATCTGGAAGTCACTTCATTTTCAGCCAATATTATCTCAGCACTTATTACACCGTATATGGGGGTTTTCCATCTTTTGAGTTTTTTAATGATAGTTTTGACTTCAAACACACTGAATTCTTTCATGGGCACATGACCTCACTATAGTGTTTCATCCAACGTTGCCTTTCTTCATCTTTTGTTTTTATAACAGATCCATCTCTCTTTTGATTGGGCATATGCATCTTCTTTGCCCCAGTAGAGATTGCATAAATAATTATATTAGCAATTCTTACACCATAACAAATCCCTGAATTCATAGCTTTGTCAATCCCATCTACTTTCCTGTGTACATATTCTCTCCAGTCTTTTCTTGCTTTTCTGTTAACCCTACTATCAATATTGTAATAATCAGCATGCTCTACCTTGTACTTTTCATTACCTCCTCGAAAACTTTCAATAATCACTTTGTGTCTTTGTCTCTTTTTTATAGTATCCCAGGTATCATTTGATATACATGGTTATCCACTTGTAACTATATGTCACATAATTACACTACCAACTGACTGATATATGTTCTTACTATCACACCATTCTTCATCAATTATCCGCTTTTTGTCTCTAAGACTAAAAATCGATTCCTACATTCAATTGCAAAGATTTTTCTGTGCTCATCCTCTAGAAGCTTAGTTGTATCAAAGCTAGGTATTACATCTACATTTATGGTGGGTCCTTTTAGTTTCAATTTCAGCGTGGCAATGAGGAGCTGGTGATCACTAGCAATAAATGCACCTCTATAGCTACTTACATGTCTCGGAGTCCTCCTTATATCTTTATCAAGGGCTATGTGGTCTATTTGAGTTTTGTAATTGCCACATGGTGAAGTCCATGTATATTTGTGGATTTCTTTGTGCAGGAAAAGAGTACCTCCAATAACAAAATTGAATGTTCAACATAAAACTTATAAAATGTGCCCCATTTTTATTTTTCCTTTGCAACTCAGCCAAGACCCCCAACACCCATCACATTCTCTAAACCTTGATTATTCCTACCAACTTTAACATTGAAGTCAACAATAACAATTTTCATATCTCTCTGGGGTCTCATCTATTACACTGCAGTTCTTCATGTTATTAATCTTTCCTTTCTTCAGGAGAATTATTTGTTAATGCATAGCAAGCTATAATATTCATATTGCACTGCTTCGATTTCAACTTTACAAGTAATGATCTGCTATTTTCAGCTCTCCAATCTGTTAATGACTTCTCTGCTCTCAGCGGTGTCTTCATAATGTCTACCCCTTCTCTTCCAAACACATCTGTTCTTCCTGAGTAGATATAAATATATTTGGTCTAAGATTCATTTATCAATCCCCTTAGAACGTGTTTCAGTTAGGGCCAAGATATCCAAACTATATCTAATAAATTCATTCTCCACTTGCTGCAACTTCCCAATCTGATTCATGGTTCTAACATTCCAATTGAAATTTTTCTTTAATATTGATAAACCCGGAGATTCTAAGAACCCCGTAACGCCCTAGACTGGAGGCCATTATTTCATTTTCACTTTCCAAAGACTGATTAAATACATAGACGATTAATTGGGTAAATTCGTCAAAAGATAGCCAGTTCCTTGTGATGCGCAGTGACTATCTAATTAAAGCAAGTGACCCCTGCTCGTCCATACTAACTCTAGTAAGATCAACCACCAGGCATCAGGAGTATCCAGAGCAACTAAACGGATACATACCTTTTTCAAATCACAAATGTAATAAAAGATCCTTTATTTATGGAAACCATCTATATAAGAACTGAAGCAGTTTTTTCAAGTATTCAGTTGAAGTAAAAAGACAAGTCTTATATCGAAGCATTTAACTTGCTACGTATCTGACTATAGTATATATTGAATTGTTCACATTCATTTTAGGTTTTATACTGTACATATTTTTTCTTAGTAATAGGATTGATCATTATTTTTATTAAAGGGAAAAGTTTTTTATTTTTTTATTTCACAAATCTATATTTTTTCCTACTGAAGTTAATGGTTAAAATATCTTTAAAGAACTATTTACCTATATTTGTTTAAATCATCAATAAAATATGTAAATAAATATATGAATAATATAAAAATAAAGAATATGTACAAAATCTATGATTTAGTAAATCAACAATATGAATT
>NC_090741.1:134126919-134136919 GCF_036898095.1 Palaemon carinicauda | reverse complement strand
ATCCCCTGATTCATTATCTTACATTTGTGTTCCTTTTTATCATTAATTATTCATTTATTTATTAAAGATTATCTTTAAAATGAATGGCCTCCTGCCTCAGTGCTCGTCTTAGAGCGTCAACTTTGGTTGTTAGCTTCTCACTGTGCTAAGAAATCTCTAACAAGGGGCAACATGAAACACCTTAACTTGGCCATTCCGACTTGGAACTATTTGATATTTGTGTGAAGCCAAGAGAAGATATTCTTTAGCTGGATTTCGGAATAAGGCATTTGAAGATCTGAATTTCATTTTCCTCTATCTTAGTTTTTACAATCTCCAGGTTCAGGTTCAGGTTCAGGTTCTGGGGTGAGGCATAGCCTTTACAACGGCGCCTCTAACATTTATCTTCTTGTACTGTTTTGTCTTTTCTTCCACATTAGATTTAAAACTTCTTTTTTCTTTTCTATATTTGTTTCACTAAATAAAAACAATCCTACTATTTTCTTTAGGTCTTCGTCGTATGGTTGTTGTAGCTCAATTACTTCATTCCTTTCTTTTCTATATTCCTGACAAAATAACAAAAAATGTATCAAATCTTCCTCCTCATTTTCACAAAAATTACAGTTTACATTCCCTCCATTGTGTCTATTTACAATATTTAGTTTTAACGTATTAGTTCTTGCTCTAAAAAATATCACTGAAGCAAATGTATTATCATAAATTAACTCTTCTTTAATTTCTTTCTTCCACGTTCTATATATTTCTAAGCTCACTTTACTTTCTATTTCTTCTTTCCACTTTTCAGTATCCCACTTTCTGGTTTCCGTTTTTATTTCTGCCTTGTTCATTCTTCTTATTTGTCTTATGCCTAAACTTAATTCTTCCAAATACTTTGCAGGTTGTTTCCACCATCTTCCTTCTTTTTTTCGAATATCCTGGATAATTATTTTCAGTATTTCCTTCTTTCCATTCAGGGTACGATTTAAGTACTGCAGCTTCCCATCCATCACCCTTGCTTTCATAGAAGATGCACCTATCTCCCCTCTTAGAGTAGTATTAGCTGTGCTTTTTGTGGCACCTAAAATCTTCCTGTATACCCCATTCTCTATTCTTTGTAGTTTCTCTATTTCAGTTTCTGTTAGATTTATAACACTTGTTCCATACAAAATAGATGGTAAAGCAATACTTTTCCAGAACGTTTTTCCTATCATTACTTTATTGCAACTTTTCTCTATAATCGAATATGTTAAATTAGCTCATTTTTGTGCCTTTTCTATAATTACCCTTTTCTGACTTTTAAATATATTCCTACTATTATCTAGCTTTATTCCTAAGTATGTCAAACTTTCTACTACTTTGATTCCCTCTATGTTATCTGGCTTTTCTTTCATATTGTAAATCAAAATATTACTCTTTTCTTTATTAATTTCTAACCCACATTTTTAACTAGTTTCTACTAATATCTGGATGTTACGTTTTGCATTATGTATATCCTGTGCAATTATTAAGGTATCATCTGCAAAAAATAATGATTTTATCTTTATTAATTGATTTCTGAAACCGTTTCCTTCCTCTTCTATTTTCTTCATAACAATATATGTAATTAGTTTAAAAAGTGAAGTTGATCCTGTGCAACCTTGTTTAATTCCACTCGTAACCTCCATTTCTTGTTCTATACCTTCTCCTAAGTCAATGCCCGTAGTATCTCCTTGATAAATATTTGCAATTGCACTTATGATTTTGGTGTTAATTTTATATTCTTTTAAAACTTCTATTAATACCTCCATTTTTACAGAGTCAAATGCTTTACTAAAGAAACGTCGTTGTGGTTATACCGTTCCGTTACTTCCTATAAAGGTACATTTTTGGGAAAAAGTCGTCTATCCCCATGGAAGATAATATTATTTGCAAAAGGTAAGTCATTCCTCAATGGTCATTATATGTGTTTTTGGTTGAGTTTGTTAGGTTCTGTGCCCTTTTTTTTTTACTTCTTATATATTGTGTAAAACTTATATGGAAAAATTATTTAAAATTCGTATGGAAATATCTATCATTACTATGGCTAGTAATGTCACCGTACCGTTGGTAACTATGTGTATCATTCGTAACATGGAGAATTTTACCTCTCTCGGTAAATACCTGAGGTTTGTGACCTGTCATACTACTAGGTTAGGTTAGGTGGGTTTGTTAGGTTCTTTGCCCTTTTTGTACTTTTTATATATTGTGTAAATCTTATATGGACAAATTCTTTAAAATACGTATGGAAATATCTAGCACTGCTATCGCTAGTAATACCATCGTACCGTTGGTAACCCTGTGTACCATTCGTCATCGTCGGTAACACTGTGTACCATTGGTAACGTTTCTAATCTTATCGTTCTCTGTAAATGTCACTGTTATACAAGTGGTTATATTTAAATAGTTTAACACAACATATATGACAACAGTGATTTTACTTAACCATTTTAACAGAAAATGTATGTTTTCCTGTAGGAAATAACGTGATTTAACCGGTTTTCACCTTCATTTCATCCGTAATAACATCAACCAATTCGGCAACTTAAAGTTATCCGAATTGGTTGATCTGTTTGATTACGGTTGAAATGAAGGTCAAATTCGGTTAAATCACGTTATTTACTATAGGAAAACATATATTTTCTGTTCGAAATCACACCCTGTAATAGTATACAAATTTACCTTTATAAAGTTCTGATATATGCACAAGGAAAAAGAATAAAAAAAAAAAATCTGATAAAAGCTGAACAGTCTTCTTTGTTTTATAATTATATCAATTCAACCTCCTTTTCCTTTGGGGTAAAAACACCCAATAGGAAACCGCTGCAAAATAACCCAACATGCATAAGAGAAAAGGAAATTGTATATATAAGTAAAGAGAAAGGAAGAAAAAAACTATAATTTTCCCCAGAGAAGGCAAATGATACATATTTCTTCTCCAAAAGTAAGCCTAGCTACATGATTTATTGAATAAGAAAACAAACATGTGTCACAAATATTATCTGATGCTTTTATTTTACGGAAGGACGGTTACCCAACCTTTTGCAAATAGATCTGGGAGAGAGAGAGAGAGAGAGAGAGAGAGAGAGAGAGAGAGAGAGAGAGAGAGAGAGAGAGAGAGAGAGAGAGGGAGATAAGGTACTTGTTAAACCTCAGAATTCTTTATATCAAACATAAAATTTGGGGATATGTAGTGGTGACCTGTGGTATCGTTATATAAAGAAAAAAAAATAAAAGGTGGGTTTCGAGTCATGGCATGAATAAAAGCCTTTATCGAATTTTTACATTTTCCCATTTAATGTTTCCGTAAGGTAAATTCTAGACCTGGGGATGTAAATATGCCTTCTTTCTTACTGCAAGACACTTGTAGAAGGTTACTTTTTTTTTCGAAAGATCTTCTACAACGAAATAAATCGGTGTGGATCTATAGGTGTTTTTTTTTCTTTCTTTTTTTAAAGATTAAGTCTTTACCAACAATAATAGGAATATTCCTACTTCTTTTGTGGAACAATGACCAGATTTATACAAATTATTATGCAAACAAACCTGCAGAATTTTGCTTTTATCAAATAAGGGAAAAATCAGTAGTTTTTCTTCTAAATATTATATCTATTTGTTCATTCAGCTATTTCCTACTGCAGTATACAGCACGTTACTCTACATCCGCCTTATAAACACACTCATAGGTGACATGTATTTGACCTTATAGTCAATTGAAAATAAATTCTACCTATCACAAGGGACGGGACGAGTGGGCTGAGAACCCCCTCTCCTGTATCTACAATCCTGTCAAACATCGACAAAGAGATAGAGCTGGGGGGAGAGTCACTGCTCCCCGCACTCTAGTTTTGGGGTGTTTGAATGTGTGTGGATGTAGTACGATAGAGAGTAAAAGATGTGAGATTGGAAGTATGTTTAGGAATAGAAGGATGGATGTATTGGCCTTGTATGAGACTAAGATAAAAGGAAAGGGTGAAGTGATGTTTGGTGAAATGTCTGGTAGAGTGTCTGGTATTGAAAGGGGAAGAGTAAGAGAGGGTATGGCTTTATTGTTGAGTGAATGGATGACAGGTAAAGTAGTGGAATGGAAGGAGATATCATCCAGGTTAATGTGGGTAAGGGTTAGGTTGGGTAGGGAATGTTGGGTGTTTGTCAGTGCGTATGGGCCAGGTAGTGAGAAATGTGAAGAAGAGAGGAATGAGTTCTGGAATGAATTAACTAGGTGTGTAGAAGGACTGGGTAGAAGGAATTATGTAGTTGTCATGGGTGACTTTAATGTTAGAGTGGGCGCTGGAGAGGTAGACGGTGTCATTGGGAAGTATGGCGTACCAGGTGAAAATGAGAGTGGTGAGAGACGGGTAGATACGTGTGTTGAGCAAGAGTTGGTGATAAGTTCTAGCTTTTCCAAAAAGAAAGATAAAAATAAGTATACATGGGTAAGAGTGGCATATGGAAGAGAAATGGATTATGTGTTGATAACTAAAAGAAGGTTTGGAAGATTGAAAGACGTGCACATGTTTAGGGGTATGGCTAAAAGTATGTCTGATCATTTTTTGGTGGAAGGAAAGTTAGTTGTAGCAAAAGAGTGGGGGAATAGAGTAGGTGGATGTAAAAGGGAGCTAATGAGGGTTGAAAAGCTAATAAAAGTAAGAGAAACTCGTAATTTTGAGGAGGAGTGGAAGTTAGTAAAAGAAAATTTTGTTGGGATTGCAAGTGATGTGTGTGGCAAGAAGGTGGTTGGAGGCAGCATGAGGAAGGGCAGTGAATGGTGGAATGAAGGAGTGAAGGTAAAAGTGGAAGAGAAAAAGAGGGCTTTTGAAGAATGGCTGCAGAGTAATAGTATAGAGAAGTATGAAAAATATAGAGAGAAAAATGTGGAAGTAAAGCGCAAGGTACGTGAGGCAAAGAGGGCAGCTGACCTGAGGTGGGGTCAGGGATTGGGTCATTCATATGAAGAGAATAAGAAGGAGATTTGGAAAGAAGTGAAGAGAGTAAGGAAGGCTGGTTCACAAATTGAAGAGACAGTGAAAGATGGAAATGGAAGGTTGTTAAAAGGAAAGGGGGCAAAGAAAAGGTGGGCGTAATATTTTGAAAGTTTACTAAATATTGAGGATAATAGGGAGGCAGATATAATTGCTGTTGCAGGTGTTGAGGTGCCGGTGATGGGAGATGAGAATGAGAGAGAGATCACAGTAGAGGAAGTGAGGAGACCACTAGATGAAACAAGAGTAGGAAAAGCATCTGGTATGGATGGTGTGAGAGCTGAGATGTTGAAGGAGGGGGGTGTGACTGTACTTGAATGGTTGGTGAGATTGTTTAATATGTGCTTTGTGTTGTCAATGGTACCATTAGATTGGGTTTGTGCATGTATTGTACCACTATATAAGGGTAAGGGAGATATAAGGGTAGGGGAGATGTGCATGAGTGTTGTAATTCAAGAGGTATTAGTTTGTTGAGTGTAGTTGGAAAAGTGTATGGTAAAGTAATGATTAATAGAATTAAGGATAAAACAAAGAATGTAATCTTAGAAATACAGGGTGGTTTTAGAAGAGGTAGGGGCTGTATGAATCAGATTTTCAATGTTAGGCAGATATGCGAGAAATATTTAGCAAAAGGTAATGAGGTGTATGTGTATGTTGTATTTATGGATCTGGAGAAAGCCTATGATACAGTTGATAGGGAAGCAATGTGGAATGTGATGAGGTTATATGGAGTTAGTGGAAGGTTGTTGCAAGCAGTGGAAGGTTTCTACAAAGGTAGTAAAGCATGTGTTAGGATAGGAAATGAAGTGAGTGATTGGTTTCCGGTGAGAGTGGGGCTGAGACAGGGATGTGTGATGTCGCCGTGGTTGTTTAACTTGTATGTTGATGGAGTGGTGAGAGAGGTGAATGCTCGACTTGTATGTTGATGGAGTGGTGAGAGAGGTGAATGCTCGAGTTCTTGGACGAGCATTAAAACTGGTAGACGAGAATGACCATGAATGGGAGGTAAATCAGTTGTTGTTTGTGGATGATACTGTACTGGTTGCACACACAGAAGAGAAACTTGGCCGATTGGTGACAGAATTTGGAAGGGTGTGTGAGAGAAGGAAGTTGAGAGTTATTGTGGGTAAGAGTAAGGTTATGAGATATACGAGAAGGAAAGGTGGTGCAAGGCTGAATGTCATGTTGAATGGAGAGTTACTTGAGGAGGTGGATCAGTTTAAGTACTTGGGGTCTGTTGTTGCAGCAAATGGTGGAGTGGAAGCAGATGTACATCAGAGAGTGAATGAAGGTTGCAAAGCGTTGGGGGCAGTTAAGGGAGAAGTAAAAAATAGAGGGTTGGGCATGAATGTAAAGAGAGTTCTATATGAGAACGTGATTGTACCAACTGTGATGTATGGATCGGAGTTGTGGATAATGAAAGTGATAGAGAGACAGAAATTGAATGTGTTTGAGATGAAGTGTCTAAGGATTGGGGCCGGTGAATCTCAAGTAGATAGGGTTAGGAACAAAGTGGTGAGGGTGAGAATGGGTGTAAGAAATGAGTTTGCAGCTAGAGTGGATATGAATGTGTTGAGATGGTTTGGCCATGTTGAGACAATGGAAAATGGCTGTCTGCTAAAAAAGGTGATGAATGCAAGAGTTGATGGGAGAAGTAAAAGAGGAAGGCCAAGGTTTGGGTGGATGGATGGAGTGAAGAAAGCTCTGGGTGATAGGAGGATAGATGTGAGAGAGGCAAGAAAGTGTGCTAGAAATAGGAATGAATGGCGAGCGATTGTGACGCAGTTACGGTAGGCCCTGTTGCTTCCTCCGGTTGGTTAGATGACTGCGGAGGTAGAAGCAGTAGGGGATTCAGCATTATGAAGCTTTATCTGTGGTGGATAATGGGGGAGGGTGGGCTGTGGCACCCTAGCAGTACTAGCTGAACTCAGTTGAGTCCCTTGTCAGGCTGGGAGGAACGTAAAGAGTAGAGGTCCTCTTTTTGTTTTTGTTTCATTTGTTGATGTCAGCTAACCCGCAAAATTGGGGGAAGTGCCTTGGTATATGTATATATGTATGATCACAAGGACTAGTGCCGTAGGAAAAATATAGCGAACTTGATATTCACTTCAAACGCTTGATAGAACAAAATAATATTATTTAAACCAAATAAATGAAATGTGTATGTATAATGTTTTCAAAATTATTCAGAAAACACTCATATGTCATTTAATCAAAAAATTACATCGTCCTATTGAACCAACTGAAATGCTGTAGTAGGATCGTAAGAATATGACATGCAACAAAATAGGGTTATGTGAAAGAAATATATTTCTATATCAGACTGTAAGTATGTTGACAAACGCTCTCACACATTTGAAAAAAAAGTATCTTCATCTTGATGAAACAACCAATTATTTCTTCTTTTTTTATACTGGTTGACAATCTTCTGCATCGTGTATTTCTCTCTATTCATTAGTTTAACCAACTACGTCTTCTTCATCTGCATCAAACAAACATTTATTACTGCATCCATGAGCAATACAATAATCATACATATGTAGAAAGGGAAGTCTATATCTTCTACACTAGCAGGTAACTTCGCAACCAGTTCTACAGTTACAAATAATTAGGTGCAAAAAGGAAATTGGTACAGGTTCTTCAATTCCCAACCCAAGTCAGTACCGCTAAGAACATTCTGCAGTCACTGTTGCACTTCATTGGGTGTACGTTAAGAATGTTGATGTGTTGCTGCTGATGTTTTGGGGATGTACAGTTAAATCAAATCATGCACGTATAAGCACAAATTATCAAAATACCAAAATTAAGTGGACTCGTATTTTCTGAAGCCCACATGGAGTGATGTATTCTTTATAATTTAATTCGTTTGAATTGTAAAAGTGGCTGAAAATTTAAGCTAAATTGTTAACCGTGCATTAGTAACCTTAGATTTGTGGGCTGCCGTCGGTAACCTGGTACCCATACAGTGACCTTAACTTTTTTATCAAATGACTCCCTTCTTGTTAAACGTATAAAAGATTTAAACTTGGACATTGGTCACTAATTATTCCTTATTACTATGTTAGGTGTAAAGGAAAAGAGAGTGATATTTACTATGAATATTTATAGAAAATAAATTAATAAAACTACATACATTAACACTTGCCTTGAGTTATTACGATGATCTTGACATTAAAGTAGGATAATATGTGAATATTTATGTGAATTTTCAATGTCCTAGGCCCAAAACCCCCAGCTTTATGACTTGGGTAAAAACAGAAAAATAATAATAAATTGGTGAAAAAGCAGTACTTTGAAAATCTCTACTGTAAACTACCTAATTATTAAAATACCATGTGCATTTACCACCCTATAATAGGAAACATGTAAAAAAAATAGTAAATATTAGCAATGAAAAAGTTTCCCCCCCCCAAAAAAAAGGAAAAAAAAAACAACAACATTTCTTCCATTACACAACAAAGGCCCCAAACACATCCTTCCACTTGCATCTGTTCATGGTCTTTCTGTACCAGTCCCATACCCACAAACTTTCTAAGTTAGTCAACCCAACAACCTCTCTTCCTTCCCCTGCTTCTTTGAACTTTTTTTTTCTATTTTTAACGTCCATTTACTTGCTATTATTCTCATTATATGTTTTGCCCTTGTCCACTTTTTTATTATTTTTGTTTTTAATGATGTTAGAATTATACTCTACTTTAATTTCCTCTCGTATCCATGTTGCTCCTTTTTTGTCTTTCTTTTTATATCCACATCATTATTCTTCTTATAGCTCTTTGAGTTGTAACTAGCTTGATATCTAAGACTTTAATAAGGTTCCAAGTTTAGGATGCGTAAGTTAATATTGGTAGGAATATCTCAAAAAATTATTTTTTTTTTCTTTTTTAACAAGGTGACATTTTACTTTTTTCGTAATTTCTTTTTCTTTACCCAATGGTCTTCAGCCTATGATTATCCTTTTTTTAGTCTTCTGTCTTGGGGAAAAAGTTACCGCCTGTTCTAAATACGTATATTCATTAACAATCTTTGAAAGTTCGTCCATAACTCTTATTTGTTGTCTCTCTGCATTATCGTTGAACATTATCTTAATTTGATCCATATTTATTCTCAGTCCTACCTTTTTATTTTCTCTATTTAAATTTTCTATCATCTTTTGTAATTCCTCCCATGATTCACAAAACATAGCTATGACATCTGCAAATCTTAATTTGTTTTTGTATCCTTTGATAATATTAATTACTACAGTTTCCCTATCTAAATTCATAAAAAAAACTTCTACTAGTCATGCTATTAGTAATTTAGGAGAGCCATAGTCTCCTTGTGTAACTCCTTTCTCAACCGAAATATATATATATATATATATATATATATATATATATATATATATATATATATATATATATTTATATATATATATATATATACATATATATATAAATATATATATATATATATATATATATATATATGCATATATATATATATATATATACATATATATATATGTATGTATGTATGTATATATATATATATATATATATATATATATATATATATATATATATATATATATATATATATATGTATATATATATATATATATATATATATATATATATACATATATAAATATATATATATATATATATATATATATATATATATATATATATATATATATATATATATATATATATATATTGGATTATCTTTCATTTCTTCTTTATTTACTTCCAATTCATCATGTAGTTAAGTGTACCTATTTTCGTATTGATAAATTAAAAAAACTTTTTTTCCCATTATAAAATTATTTATTTTCGTTTTCAAGTAAGTTTTTTCTGTTTTTCCTTATGTCTAAATAAATTTTATTTTCCACCGTAATACTTTAACTTGTTTAATACTGTTTCATCTCTAACTAGATAGGCTCCTTCATTAAGAATGAAATCTCTTAATTTTTTATTTTTTCAATTGGGCTTCCAAGTAACCTTTTTCTATGTCACTTTTTCAAAAAGAAAGAGTTGATGATC
>NC_090741.1:134116919-134124419 GCF_036898095.1 Palaemon carinicauda | reverse complement strand
GAATATACAAACTGTCTCATAGTTTGTATATATTACCGAATCAATATCAGTGTCTCTTATATCTACTGTTTGTGAGCATACAACTATATGAAGAATACTTACTTTAGTAAGCAAAAGAACTCTGGCATTTTACACTTGCAATTGTCGAGCGAATTAGGACACATACATTCTAATAGACATTTATCCAAATAAATGACTACATGACTTAACCAGTAAAACGAATGAAGCATGATAACGGAATTATAAACATAACGTCTACAGAATTTATATTTCTTTCGTGAAAGAAAAAGAAATGATGAGTGCCACTCTCTGATTGAAGAAATTTTATAATTAAATTTTTCTTCGTAAATTCTGTACAGTTTACATTCTATCAACACTGTGTACTACGTACACACGGCACTAGTGCTATCTGTATAATTCAAAACCTGGGATTTTGAACATAGTAAGTGTCGCCATGGTAACACTTATTCAAAAGGAGTTCACACTAAAAGTGATGACCCCCTCTCCGTTTAATTGACAGTCCCAGTCAATTACCTGTTCATCGCAGAGTTAGACAGCAGGTTTTAATACGCTACCTGCCGCCAGCACATAATTCTTCAGTTCATGGACCTGCTTAGCATAGTGTTAATAAAACACTCTGGATGATTTCCATCCAGTGAATGAACGAAGACGCTCAAAGTCCATATACTGAAAGAAGTTCAGTGATGAAGCAATTTTCCTCGGATCATGACCTGCGGAGTACTGTCAGGATCTGCTCTACGAATAAAGTAGGTGAGCTTCGCCCTCAGTTGTTTTAGGAATAAGTTTGATCCAGAGGTTTCTCCTTTAAAAAGCTGTCCTCCCCGGAAGTCTGAAGTTCTACGAAGATAGACCTTTAGACACTCTACTGGACATAGAAAGACATCTTCCTTCAGAGGGCAGATTCTCCAGGGACCCCACCTCTTAGTTGGTAGCTCGTTCTTAGCGAGAAAGGTTGGATCAGGAAAGAGGTTCAGTTCTCCCGCTTCTCTGAACTGAAGGTGGCCTTTGTCTCTAGATAGGGCCACTATTTCACTAACTCTAGCCCCTGAGGCTATAGCGAACATAAAAATAACCTTTGGAGTTAGATCCTTAATGGAACAATCTTCATTGTTCATAGATGAGGCATAATATAGGACCTTTTCCTAAGACCATGAGATGGGCTTTGGTGGTGGTTCAGGCCTAACCCGTACACATGCCTTCGGAATCTTATTAAAGATTTTTTTCGACAGATCTACTTGAAAGGCATATAGAAGAGGTCTAGTCAAGGTGGCTTTGCACATAGTTTTCGTGTTTGCTGCCAGGCCTTGATTATGAAGGTAGACAAAAAGGGATAGACAGAAGTACATCTAAATTTCTTTCGATCCTTTTGCTTTAACAAAAGCAACCAACTTTTTCCAAGAAGACTCATATTGTCTTCTCGTTGACTTAGACTTGTATTATTCTAAGAATTCTATATTGCCTTCTGAGATCCCAAATCTTTTCCTAACCGCTAGGGCAAGGGAATCATGAAATGAAGGGTTCAGGTTCTCCGTGATAAAGTAAAGGCAATCCACTTCTGAACCTTCTGATATAGTCATGGGTTCAGAACTAGGGCCAGCCTCAGCTTCAGTTCCTTCACTGAAAAAGAGAGATTGCTCTTGGTCTACTTGGGAGCCAATAGAGCTACTTCCCCTTGGAATGATATCAGCATGAACCAGGATATCTGAGTCCCTCCCTTCTATACCAGAGACATGATGTCTGTTAACTCCACTAGAGGGTCCTCGTATGGGGCTACATATTGAGGTAGTTTTTTGAAGATGCTCGAGTTGAAGAGGTCGATTGGAAGTTCTGGGACTTGATTCCATCTCGGACGTAATAGGTCTGCGTCCGTGAACCATTCTAACTCTATTGGCTGAGCCGACATAGAGCATCCACTGTCACATTCTGGATCGGTTGTATATGAACTACTGAGAGGTGCCTTCCCTCTAAGTAAGGGATGGTTAACGTCACCTATACCGTATGAGACATTTTCTAGCATTGTCTATTGCGACGTCTCATTATCGCTTCGGTGTCCCATATCAGTTGAAGGAAGTCTGATCTGCGTGGAGAGGGCTTCCCCACTCATGACGGGACCAACATGGTCTTGGGACTTTTGGAGTTTAACCTTTGTTAGAGAAGCGAATAATGAAGGACCTATATTGGTCTTTTTAGATTTCTTCAAGCGTTTGATGCGTATCTTCTCCAGACTCTTGACGCATCTTTCAGCTGTGCTCTTAGCACTGGGTCTGTCACTATTGTGAACTGGAGAGAGCTCAGAACTCCTCCTTGTTAACGCCTTGGAAATCTGACTGATTACCCGAGTCTCTTGGCCGAGCTTACAATCTCCTTTTATATTCATATGGGAAAGGAGAGTTGGTGTGACTACAGACTTCAATGATTTTACAGCCATCGAAACTTTTCAGCTGGAGAGAATTGAGACTTTTTGAGGCTCATCTTGCATCCACGATGTTCCGGGAACCGGTTCATCTCCTTTGATGTTAATAGACCAGCCACTTCGGGTGCTGCCCACCCCAACTTCTCGTCAAGGTACATTGTTGCTTGAACCATTTGTAGACTTGGTTATTGCATGACTAAGTCTGCCAATCCTATGAAGATATTTAGGACTGTGTTTAGTCTGACACATATCTTTCCTAGGATATATGTTACTTTCTGTAACTTGAATCCTAGATAGGAGGGGATTGGGTGACTGGCTGGAAGTTGCCAAGGGACATTTTTCAGGTCTGACAAGACTACAAAAACCCATTTTTGAAACAGGGTCCAAATGTTTAGAAGGATTAACATTCTGAACTCGCTGTTTTATTTGAACTTGTTGAGTGGCTATAAGTCCAGAATGACTCAGAGATTTCTTGAGTCCTTCTCGTAAACACCAAACAGCCTTCTCTGGAATACGATGGACTATTATTTCCTTACCACCTGTATGCTGTAGAGCTCTTAGGTATACTCCTCCAGGAGGGTTTTGGATTGTAGGAGGAGTTAAGGAAATGATGGTGGAGACATTTCTACTCCCCATCGAAGTCCCATCTTGATTAGGCCTTGGACCCAAGGATCGAAGGTCCAACGATCCTGAAGGAACCTCCCTCCTACCAGAAGCAGGTCTATGCTTCAAATGATCAGTAGGATTAAATTTTTGACCACCTGCCTGTGGCACTGCGGTCGTTGCAGCCATGGGATGTTGTTGAACAGCCCGAAGTATATTTTCGGAGTTTCCTGTTTTCCTTTTAGGTTGAGACCCACAACCATGGAAGATTTTCTCTTTGAAAGGATGCCCCACTTTTGGAGAAGTCCACGTTCTCCATGGTGGCATTCTTAATCACTTCCCTAACTACCTCGTCTGGGAAGAAGTCTTTACCCCAGACGTTTGAAGATATTAGCTTCTTTGTCTCAGGTTTCAGTGTTGTGGCAGCGAACACAAACTCCCTATATGCTCTCTTAGCCTTCATAAAAGCCTAAAGGTCTTTCACTAAGGTAGCCATATGCATTTTGGCTATGACCATGAGTATGTCTTTGGTACTTTGATGGGATGAACACAACTCTAAGTAATTTTGTAGAGATAGGGATGCTGCAAGTCTCTCCTTTGTTTCTTGTTCATTATGCAAGAGACACTCGGATAGTATAGGGAGAACTTTGTTAAACTGTCGACCGGCGACGTCCGCATCTAATCTTCCTACTGAAAAAGTTAAATGGACTTTCTTCCAGTCGTTCTCCTGTCTGGGAAAGGCTGGTGACAGAGGCTTGCACTCCTCGAGTTCAGGACATGGCCTACCTGCCTCCTCTGCCTTGGCAACATATTTAAATGCCTTCCCCATAATGGGGAATGAAATTGAAGCAGGAGCAAGAAAGGAAGGGTGTCTGTTACCTAGTGTGGATACCTTCGACACCGAGTAACCCGTCTTTTCCAGGCTATTTGACAGGATATCCTGTGCCTTATCATGGTCGAGAATCATGACTTCCTTCGATTTCATTCCTTTTCTCTACTTTGGTTCATCCTTCAGTCAAATAAAACAATTAGGAAAAGCGTCAAAGCTTGGCAAAAATTGGATTTTGTCCAAAGGAACAGCACCCATCTTCTCCGAGATGTAGAGTTTGCCATTTAAAATCGACATCAGCTCCGCATTCTTCCCTTCTTCCCATAGGCAATTCTTACCCTCCTTCGCAGAGGCTATTTGGCCGTCGGGAGATGTAATTGGTGTCTGGGGCACCACTATTTCCTTACTTGCCTTCGGATATAGTAGCTTACGCATCCTATCATCAGGTAGGTAAGGTCCCGGAGAGATTTTCTGGAAGCCTCTCACCCAGTTGCGTAATTTGTCTCGTGCTGTATCCCTAGTCTCTGTAGACTTCGGATTCTCGAAACCTTCGGACATTAAGGTCAGACATACATTGCAAACCCGCGGGTTCCAATAATGTAGGGATTCGGAAATAATATTGCAGGGGGCCTGAAACCTGCAAATATTATGACCGTAAAAAGCTTTACTTATGATCTTGCAGAAGACTGCAGCACAAGTCATCTGGTGTTCTTCCTGTAAAGAAAGGAGAACAAAATGAGTATATAATTGATTATCTCACTGATAATCAATATGTAAAAGTCACTTTTTAACAAAGTAGCTTAGGACAGTAAGCTATAAAGGGATAGTAGGAGACACATACCTGTGTATCCCATGTAAGCAACTGCTGTTACCTCACTTCAGTGTTAGCTATAAGGAGATTCCTCTACCGAGGTAACTCAAACTAAAGGGTTCTAATCCCTAGGGGTATAAAAGTGTATAAGTCAGTGTCCCTTTTTATTTCTAACACTGTGGGGGTAAGGATGACTGATTCCTCAATCAGAATATTGAAGAAATACTATTCTTTCAATACAGGAGCGGTACCAACAGAAGCTTGCCAAGGGTACCCAAGATATGTTAGAAATAACTACTGTATAATCATACTATAGTTTTCTATTTGCAGCATATGCTATGTTGCAAATTACTGGCTATTGTACAATTATATACAAAGTAGTTCAGCCATCGTGATGCCTTTGTGGCAAGCATCTGATAGCACAGTCCAGCTGGCATGACACCAACTGGACTAAGAAAAATAAAAGACATATATTTGTGTATCCCACCCAACCTGTTTGCTGTGACCTCTCTTACAAAATTAAATCATAGAGTTTCCTGATCAGGGAGACTCAAGATAAGGGTTCTACCCTTTAATGATTAGGAGTATAACACTCCAGCCCTTTAAATATTTAATATTGTAAGGTAATATAAAAACTGATTTCTAATCAGAATATTGAAGAAGATATATTCTTTCAATATAGGACTGGGGTCAGCAAATACCTGGGTAGGGATATCCAAGATATATTAGAAATAACTACTAGTATAATACAACAGTAGTTTTCTATCTGCAGTATATCCTATACTGCAAATATACAGACTACCTGTAAAAACATATACTGTAGATCTGCCGGCATGTCGCCGGCATAGCTAGTTCTTGACATCACATACAGCATGATAGCTAAAAGTGAGAGAGATAGCATGGAGTAAAGGCTACCTATTACTGTGTATGTATACAGTAATTAAAAATGTAGTCTAATTTTACTACCTTTTTCCAGAAATAAGGATCAAATGGAAGGGGAAAATATAACATTCAGGCTTCCATCCAGTCACAGTACTATTGCCAGCAAGGTCCCGCCAACACACTGCCTGCAGGCTAGCCTCCGGCAGTACTAGTGCAGTCGGCATGCTGCCGACTGAGTCAACACCTATGTGTGCCGGTCTGGCCGGCAGTACTCCGGCAATAAAACTTGTGGCTAGCAGTTCAAGGGAGAACTGAAGAACCTTAGAGACAGAAGGGACTTCCCATTCCCAGCCATCATGGTTGCCAGTAGCCGCCAGCCGCCGACAGCCGACATGGCTGCCGGCAATTGGCCTGGCTATTAGCAGTATGTATCGCCGCCGGCAGCCGTCATAGCCGCCGACAGATGAAAGACACATAGTCGCTGGCAACCAACTTGGCCCCCGGCAGTTGTCATGGCTGCCTGCAGCTGTCATAGCCGCCGGCAGCCAGACAATGGCAGTGGGGAGGGAGTCTGGCCGGCACCGGCAACCCTAAGGCATCAGTAAGGTTGCAGGATACCGGTATCATAAAAGTTCAGAGGGGGAGAAAAAGGGGTCCTATATGATATGCGGTAGGAGCTGGCAATTTTGCCAGACCTAAACACCTTAAAGAAAGTATCGGTGCCATCCCAGGCAGCAGGAGCATCATCTATTCTCCAGCCTGGGGTGAGCCAAAACAGTTAAGGGGATGGCAGCAGTGCCACCTCCTCTCAACAAGGGAGAAACAGAGTTTCAGTGCCACGCCATCCTAGGCCTAAGAAGAAACTATACCTCAGCCTAGGGTCAGCGAGCATAGGACTAGTCTATTAGGCCACAGGGAGAAGATGGCTGCATCATAAAACCACTTCAGGTGTAGCCTAGGGAGGTCTAGCCTCCTATGCCGGCAGTCTAGCCGGCAGGGAATGACTATTCACCTTGACGGCCAACTGCCGACACAAGACTAAATACTATGAGTTTCTGACCGAAATCCCAAAACTTGCCATCTGCAGCTAAGGGACAAGACAGAAAAACCCTAGGTTAGTCATGCCTGAACTAAAAATTCAAGGCCGACCCATTAGGGTTGTAGCCAAAGGCTACACTCAGAGGGAAGAGGGATTACCCTTAAATATCTGATAGAGACGAGTATTGGTTATATAATAATTCCAGGAGTTATCTATTTCCAATGAATTGATAACCAATACACGAGGGTAACCGGGGAAATGACAAAAGTATATGTTGCCTAGGTTGGGTTACGTACGCTAAGCGAGACCTCGGTTACCTATTTCACTGAAACTCTGTCATATACGATCGACACAGGAAAAGGAAAAATTTATGCATATGAATATCTTTACAAATATAAAAGTGCCTAAATAGATTCATAAATAATTTATTAATGCTATTTTAAAAACCGGGAATGTCATTTTACTACCTAAATAACACACCCAACGAATGACAGCGCCCATGGCACCTCCGGTAACAGGCCTATCTCCTAATCACAATAAATTACTCTAATTTCACTGTGAGACAGGAACTAAAAACACATATTGTAAAGATTCAATACTCAACTTCTCAGAAGCGAAAGAAGCTGGAGAATGCATGATTAAAATCCTTAAAAATCGATCGAAAATGTCAGATCAACAAGGAACACCACTGAGCTAAATCGCTACAAAATAAGGAATGTTAGCCTTCTTGGATATGGCGCTGTTGTGATACTCAATAGTATGAGAACATCGTGATCTCATCCACATATGACACTCGGGTAATCTATCTTATAGTCTCATTTTTAGTCCTCTCCTCACATTGAACTCCTAATATCATTCTGGGTGTTTTTTTCCCAAATCTACTCAATCTATTGGATATTGTT
>NC_090741.1:134104419-134111919 GCF_036898095.1 Palaemon carinicauda | reverse complement strand
AGGCACTCCAAAATCTAACCATTGTTCTCTAATCTTGGGTAGTGCCATAGCCTCTGTACCATGGTCTTCCAATGACTTGGGCTAAAGTTCTCTTACTTGAGGGTACACCTGGGCACACTATTCTATTCCTCGTTTTTTGTTAATTTCTTTATTGTTTATATAGTAAACATTTATTTTAATGTTGTTACTGTTCTTACAATATATTCTTTTTTCTTGTTTCATTTCGTAAGTGGGCTATGTTCCCTATTTGGGCCCCTTGGCTTATAGCATCCTGCTTTTCTAACTAGAGTTTTAGCTTAGCAAATAATAATAATAATAATAATAATAATAATAATAATAATAATAATAATAATAATAATATTAATAATAATAATAGTAATAATAAAAATAATAATAATAATAGTAGTAGTGTGTACGAATGTTTACTTTGTCTTCTCTGAGACAATGCTTCTTCCAAGACATAGGCAATTTTCAAATTACGCCCCTTCTTGAACCACCCATTGAGTTCTCGAAGAAAATATTTGATTGTATTTAAAAATAGTTGGTGGATTAATGGGAGAAAAGTGAAATCATATACACACGCACACACACACACAAACACACACACACACACACACACACACACACACATATATATATATATATATATATATATATATATATATATATATATATATATATATATATATACATATATTGTCACCTCTGCGATGGAATATCTCAGGTCTTAAGAGAATTCAACGTACCGTAACTTATCTTATTATTTTACCCACGAACCATTATTACTTAAATGGTGACAAAGGAAACACTGCTCACGTATTTATATACATTATAATACCAATTAATCCACAATAACAAAAACAAGTGATCAAAACACCAACATTAATTGAATATTAACGCTTTAGTTACAGCTTACGGTACTGAATAGCAAAATAAAATATAACAATAACAACTGTCACTGTTTGTAGTGGGAAGTATACTCCTCCTTCATCCGAAAAATCAAGATCCAAAGAAAGGTGTGAAAATACCAAAGCAAGGAGCAGAGAGTGGAAGTAGATTGCGCGGTCAAGAGATGGCGCTGAAGCAAAAGAGATAATACAGAAATAGAGAAAAGGTACATCGTTGACAATAAAATTATACAATATATTTATGTACAAACAGGGAGAGTGGCAATTCGTCATAGTCCCCCCTGCTAAGATGGGCCCACTATAGTGGGACTAGATAGTTGTGGTGTTGAAGGTGGTGGAAGCCGCGACAGTGTGTCCGCGATGAGATTGTTGGTACCTCCGATAGACTGAAGTTGTAGATTGAAGGCCGACAATATATATGACCAACGAAGCAACTTGTTTCCGAGGCGAGAGCGTTCGAGGAAGATGAGTGGTCGATGGTCGGTATATACTACTACTCTGTGGTGTCCTTCCAAGTAGGGTTGGAAGTGTAGTAGCGAAGCAACGATGGCATAAAGTTCCTTGTCGACAGTGGCCCACCTGGTTTGAGCTCCTTTGAAGAAGCGAGAGTGGTAGGCGATGGGAAGGAGATGATGAAGTGGTGGTGGCGTTTTTGTGGTACCGACTGAGTAAGACTGCAGCCAAACAGCCCCATAACCTGTATTGCTGGCGTCAATCTGCATAAAAAATTCTTTATTAAAATCAGCAGCTCTTAATAGGAGTTTAGAAACCAATATGCTCTTCAGTTGTTTAAAAATGTGACAGTGTTCTTCCTTCCAGTCAAACTTTACCTTAGGGGAAGTAAGAGCATAGAAAGGAGCAGTAATAACAGCAAAGTTCTTAATGAATTTAGCATAGTAAGAAACCATTCCTAAAAAAGACTTTAGTTTCTGTCGGGTGGCAGGAATAGCAATGTTCTTGATATTTTCTATATTAGCCCCTTTAGGTATAATTTCCCCACTACCAATGCAATGACCTACATAAACTACTTTAGCTTGACCAAAAGAACTTTTAGCAAGGTTGATTGTCAGCCCAACTTTTTGCAGGCGTTGAAAGTGTTCATCCAAGGTGCTAAGATGTTCTTCCCAGGTCTTGCTGGCAATCACAATGTCGTCGAGATACGCAAACACATCTTTAAGACCTCTAGTTATCTCTGCCATCATGTGCTGGAACGTTGCATGGGGCATTACAGAGTCCAAAGGGCATTACTAAGTAAGAAAAGAGACCAAAAGGTGTTACAAATGAAGAGATTTTCTTAGCTTTATCAGTCAGTGGTACCTGATAATGTCCTTTTAGTAAATCTATTTGAGTTAAGAATTTGGCATTACCAATATCATCTAGAATGTCATTAACCCTAGGAAGTGGATAGGAATCTTTAATAGTCACTTTATTTAATTACCTGTACTCCGTGCAAAGTCTGAATTGCCTATTAGATTTGGGGACCAATATACATGGTGAAGCCCAAGGCGATGTGCTGGGCTCTGCTAAATTATTGTCTAACAAATACTGAACTTCCCTTTTCAATGTTTCTAGTTTAACACCTGTGGCTCTATAGAAAGGTTGACGGAGTGGAGTGGTATTTGGTTCAAGCAATATGTCATGGTGGACAGTAGAGCTACACTTAGGAATATTAGTACTAATGTCTGGAAACTTTAATAAGAGACTTGTCAATGCCTGTTTTTGAGGTACATTTAGGTGGGAAAGATATGTCCTTAAAGATTTTAAAATTTCACGATTAGAAAAATCCTTAAACGATAAAATAAGATTGGTTTCATCACCATCATTAGTTTCCTCATCTATTGTTAGGTTAGGTACCTCTGTTGCCTCTGTATTAGCTTTGGTTATCACTAAAGCAATATTAGGACTTACCTTTTTGACTGGAGTGATATAGGGTTTAAGGAGGTTTACATGAACTAATTGAGTTTGTTATTTTCGGTCTGGAGTGCTGATTATGTAGTTTACTTTGGAGGTCCTACGAACGATCTTGTAAGGTCCAGCTTATTTTTCTCGTAAGGGAGCGCCAGGAATAGGATGACACACTAAAACTTGGTCGTCTTTTGAAATCTCTCATTTTTGCCTTCTTATTGTATGTGTTGCATCTTCTGCTGGGAAGAAACTAAATTGGTAGTAGCAATATCATAAATGTAAGTAAATTTTTTTTTAATTCTTTTAAATACTGGTAAGTATTTGTAGTTTCTTCTGGCTTCCTCTGCAAAATATTCTCCTTTACCGGACTTGAAATAGTTCTTGGTTTTAGACCGAACATGAGTTCAAATGGGGATACCCCTGTGGAATCATGAGGTGTACATCTAACTACATACATGAGAAGATCAAGGTCCTCATCCCAGTGCTGTGATGTTTCACTGATATACTTCCGTAACAAACTTTTTAAAGTCTGGTGCATTTTCTCCAAGGCACCATTAGTCTGCGGGTGATAAGCAGAAGAGTAAACATTATGGATATTAAATTGATACATAGCTTGCTTGAAAATATTGCTAGTAAAATTGGTACCTTGATCACACTGTAGTTCTCTCGGGAAACCTAACAAGGTGAAGGTTTTCAACAATTGTCCAACTATGGTTTTAGCACAGATATTTTTAATGGGAAAGGCTAAGGGATACCTAGTGGTAGGGCAGAGAACAGTCAAAATGTATTCATTACCCTTGCGAGTCTTTGGCAAGGGCCCAACACAATCAATAATTACCTTATCAAATGGTGACTTAGGTACTGGAATGCTTTGAAGTGGTGCTGGAGGTATTTTCTCATTAGGCTTACCAGTGATCTGACAGTGGTGACAGGAAGCAATGAACTCCTCAATATCCTTTCTCATTTCTGGCCAATAAAAATCCTCAAACAACCTCTTGTAGGTTTTATTCACTCCAAGATGGGATTCTGTTGAATGAGTGAGGTCAAGCAAGGGTTTCCTTAAGGGCTCTGGAAAAACAACCTGAAAACAATCATGCCAAGAGTTAGATGTTGGAGCTTTGGGAGACTTATAATGGCGAAACGAAAATATTTTTCTGCACATAAAAGTACGGAGTTTTAGGGTTGTCAGTAGGATCCACTACTTTATCCCAGAGTGCTTTCAAACTTGAATCCTTCTGTTGGAGTACAGCAAACTGGTCCTTATATATATCAACTTAATCCAGAGCCTCTGTCATTCTGTCATTCTTTACCTTGGGAGGAAAATTAGTGCTGGACGTTTTACTAGATGATCTAGTGATTACTTGTGAGATTTTACCTGGCTTTTTGGAGAGCTCATCTTTGATTACTACCTCAGGTGTTGTTACAATCAATTTAGGTTTAAGTACAGAGGATCCTGCAAGATCATTACCAATGATCATCTAAATAGGGTAACAAGGTAATGGTTTATCTAAGACGGCAACTTTTGCCTTACATGTAAAATAAGGACAAGCAATATCCACCTCGGCCTCGGGTAGAAGAGTAGTTGTGGTTAAGACACTTACTGCTATGTACTCTTTTGTGTATTTTAAGTTGTCTTGACTGGCAGCCGAAATTATTGTCTGGGATGAAGCAGAGTCTCTCAGAGCTGTGACAGATGAATCATTAAGTGAAGCCTCACACATGAATTCATTAAATGGTTCCAGATCCTGTGAATGAACAAAAGCATGACATGTCACTGCACCTTTAGATTTCTTGGACTTACCATCAGTGCTTACCTCTGACTTCTGACATTTTGAACTGGGACAATTTTCTATGGAGTGTCCATCTTTCTTACTATAAGCACAACTAACCTGATGAGATTTAGGCGATGTGACAATCTTTGAAGAATCTTTGCTATTCTTGTGAATTAGATAATAGTCGTCAGCTGAGCTAGCTGCTTTTAGCACTTCAATTTCACCTTTAAAATATACATAAGTGGCGATATTAGAGGGAACTTTACGCAAAAATTCCTCCAACAAAATCAGATTTTTAAGAGAGTCTAAATCATTAACACCAGCTGTCTCCAACCATTTGTTAAACTGCCTTACCATTATATTACAGAATTCTACAAAAGTCTGAGATTGAGTCTTGAAAGAGTTTCTAAACGTTTGCCTGTAGCCTTCCACAGTAATGGCATATGCATCTAAAACAGTCTTTTTAAGGACTTTATAGTCTTTAACCTCAATTAATTGTGATGCAACATATGCAGCCTTACCTTTCAAGTGGTTGTGCACGAGTATTGTCCAGAAATTAGGCGGCCAATTTAATGACGTTGCTATGTCTTCAAATATTTGAAAGAAAACCTCTGGATCCTTATCGTTGAATTCGGGAACTAATCTGCTGGCTTTTGTCACATCGAATCTCATGGGAAGTTTTTCTTCATCCTCTTTAGCCTTAAGCCTGATAAAGGCCGACTTCTCCAGTTTTTTCGAGTTCCAACTCATTGAGCCTTTTCTGATGTTCAAATTCTTCTCGTCTTCTTTCTTTTTCCGCGAGTCTTCTTTCTTGATCCCTTTCTTGTTCCACGAGTCTTCTTTCTTGTTCTCTCTTTTGTTCCACTTCAAGAACTTTTAACTGAAGTTTCAGTTTTTCCACTTCAGGATCGACATTAGCATTAGAACCCGTAAGAGTTCTTAGTTCTTCTACATCTTCATTGTCCTCTGTTATGAAGTTTTTATTCAGCAAGAACTGAAGGATGTCATTGATGATACATGCTTTGACATAAGTTATATCTGTAGGGATTTAGCATTTAGTCGCAACCGTGAGAAGTTCCTGTTTTTTAGCCAAATGCAAGGTTAACAATTCCTCTCTAGGATTAGGTAAGAATTTCTCTAGATCGAAAGGCATGATTGTTATTAAGGTAAGAAAGTTTAATATTTAAATCCTGAACGTGCTGATTAAGTTACGGTACACAAAATACAGAATTACCGAATTTGTAGCACAAACCAATTACTTAATTAGGTCGTTAATAATCAGATACTTCAATTATCGTGTGCGAGTTTACGTCCGTTTTAACACAAAACATAGTGCAGGCGAGACTAATAACCACAACACGAGCGTTCAAAATGAAGTGATGGGCCAGGATGGCTTAAGTTTATCTAAGGATCATTAAGTGATTAGACCGATAACGAAAGCGCAATACCCATAAAGGATTTGATGGGCGAGGATGGCTTTTACGTTGATACACAATAATAAAATGAGGTTGGACGGATAACGAAAGCACGATACCCAGAATTGAAAAAAGGGATTTCGAAAAATCGGAAGGGACAAGTAGGCTAACGAATGACGCCCGAGGTAACACAACACTAGCGTATTTCGTACTATTTTTTAGCGAGAGTAACCCTTAATTGCGGCTCGTAATATGGGACGGGCAAAAAGAAACAAAGAAGGCTGTAGAACCCAGCGGACTAACGATTGTTGAAAGCTATTCCTCCATATTACCGATGCCTGAGCGAGTGAGTGAGGAGTATACTTCCACTATAACAAACGTTAACAATGAACGATTGAGGATTAAGAGCAGTGTTACAAATTCTTACGGTTCGTATTTCACTGGTTCTGTGTGCGTTTGTGAACCACTAAACCATTCAATTCACTTTTCACGATTCACGATCCCGCACAGGCCCCCATTTTGTCAACTCTGAGATGGAATATCTCAGGTCTTAAGAGATTTCAATGTACCTTAACTTATCTTATTATTTTACCCACGAACCATTATTACTTAAATGGGGACAAAGGAAACACTTCTAACGTATTTATATACATTATAATACCAATTAATCCACAATAACAAAAACAAGTGATCAAAACACCAACATTAATTAAATATTAACGCTTTAGTTACAGCTTACGGTATTGAATAGCAAAATGAAATATAACAATCACAACTGTCACTGTTTGTAGTGGGAAGTATACTCCTCCTTCATCCGAAAAATCAAGATCCAAAGAAAGGTGTGAAAATACAAAAGCAAGGAGCATAGAGTGGAAGTAGATTGCGCGGTCAAGAGATGGCGCTGAAGCAAAAGAGATAATACACAAATAGAGAAAAGATACATCAGTGAAAATAAAATTATACAATATATTTATGTACAAAGAGGGAGAGTGGCAATTCGTCATAATATATATATATATATATATATATATATATATATATATATATATATATATATATATATATATATATATATATATATATATATATATATATATATATATGTGTGTGTGTGTGTGTGTGTGTGTGTGTGTGTATGTGTGTGGGTGTGGGTGTTTGTGTGTGACGTATATATATGCCTGTATGTTTGTGCAAATAACTGAAGACAGATTGTTCAATGCTTGGCCAAAAAAATTCATGTGCAGCTTTCTAGACCGATTCATAACAATTACTCACGAGTCCACCTTGTTATATACGGAATATTTCATGGTGAAATAATAAAGACAAAAAATGGGCTTCCAATCTCATATTTTATGATATACATGGAAGTCAGATGGCTGAAATAGGTTTTTAATATACTGGTAATTCTCGCTTATTATTTAAGCATTTATGATTATTATGTTAGCTTAGTTTTTAATTTTCTATCTTTTTTGGGTGAAAGCAAGTAGCTACAAATAATTT
>NC_090741.1:134099419-134101919 GCF_036898095.1 Palaemon carinicauda | reverse complement strand
CCAAACTTTTCCTGTATCAACTGCACCCCTCCTACTCTTCACCGATGCTAGTAACCTTGTTTTAGAAGCATTACTCGAGCAAGTGCTCCATGGATCTGTACTTTCCACAAATCGTCCTTTTATGAAGAAAACTTTCCAAGGCGGAATCCAGCTAGGCCACCTGCGAAGGTGAACTACTGACGGTGTATTTGTCTGTCTGCCATTTTTGAAGGGGTATGTTCGTAATTCACAAGGATCACACGTCCCTTCTGACTCTCTTCCGCTTGAAAGATTTTTTCCTTGATAATTCCATATATGACTTCAGTACAATTGCCTCCAAGAGCCAAAATGTGTTTCAATTTATTCAGGACATCTCGTACTCCTCATGGCGATCTAAACCAGAGCACATGAAGTCAAAATCCATAAAGCAGGCATTACTAATACACAAAGTATCCAGTCCATGCCTGCATTTCATTTGAAGTTTCAAAATGCATTGACAAGCTGATTCGGATGGGGTACTTCTCTTCGCCTCTGTCTCCTTTTGCCTATATTTAAGTTTACTTGGTTAGCCCCCTAACCACGTCACAATGACATAGTTATCTTCCACAGTTATTGATATCTCAGCTCGCTCACAGAAAGCCATACCGATGAAAGATACAACTTCCGCGTACATATGAATATCAAGAAATGGCATTCCACACCTTATTACTTGTAGCACTTTTACATTTTAATTTTCGGCATCCTTGGGTATCTTCTCACCATTGCCATACATCAGACACCACTTACAATCTTGCAGCTAAATAATGATGGAACGTTTCCATCATACCCTCTAAGCAACTCCGATATCCTGCTGCTACTACTCTGACTGGTTTCCACAACTTTTCTTTGTCCCACTCTAATTGAAAATCCTTCTCAAGGACACATTGGGTTTCTCATCGGCTAGAATTGTTTATGGTAATCTCCTGGTTGTCCTTATGGATTTTTTTTCCTTCCAATGCCTCTTCAAATTATCCTTAGACGGTTTGTCACGTCATGTTATGGGTTACTTTACAATCGCAGTTAATCTTACAAACCCAGGGCAAAGCAGCATAATATATACATCATGATCTGATTATATTTTTTCAAACTATTTTCCGATGTTATTTACTAATAAATGTACTTTCAAATGCTACTATGATCGCAATCTTATAAATAAACTAATAAAGAAGCCGATAATTTTGAAACGTGCTGCCATCCCTAGGGCCAGGGGAATGGCTGTGTATATGAAGACTGAGTACCCTGCGTCTCATGAGTCCTGCTATGAATGTGGATGTCATGAGATTCAGGTAATAAAAGTTTGCGGTAGTCATAACAACTTTTATGTGTTCAATCCACAGAAATCCATACATGAATAATTCTACCTTCGAATGTCTTCTTACTATTATAGCTAAGATACAGGAAGATGATAAAAAGGCCTCTTGTGTTTTTGTTTGTGGTTTCAATGTTTACCATAGGGAGTAGGTAAGTTCTCTTTCTCCTTCGGTCGCCATGGCCTAAGAGCTATAGATTTTTGCTCTGAATCAGGTCTGGAAACTGCGCGGACCTCGTATACACTGACTCCCCTTCCGTTATAACAATTAAGGCTGATTCTTTAGTCAGGACATCTGATCACGCCTTGATTTCATTAGAAGTGAAGACTTAGCAGCCTGCACCTGATGTATAATACTCTTGTAAGATTTATGTGAAATCTCAAGCTGACTGAAATGGGATTTTGCATGAACCTTTGGGTTTGAATTGGTCACAATTGTATAGTAGTGTTGATCTTGTTGTCCCTTTGAATAAGCCTCAAGTCAACATAATTGATAGGCGTACCCCTTTTCTCAAGTGGTAAGGTACAGAGTGAAGGACAAACAATGGTCCAATGAAGAATGTCGACCATGCTTGTTTGGAGAAGCAGGAGGCCTATCATCTTTGGAAGGATAACAGATCAGATTTGACCTGGAATTACTATACTCAGTTACGAGCTTTTGCTCAGAGAGTTTATGCTTCAACTGAAAAGGAATAAAATCTAACCATAAAAGAAACCCTTTCTGGTACAAACCAGGAACATAAGTGGTGGACTACCTTTAAATTTTCACTCTTTGGTGTAGATGCAATAGTTCCTCCTTTACTTAAATCAGATGGATCAGTCACTCAGTGTCCAAGAAAAAAGGCAACCCTTTTGGCAGTTGTGGTTGACAGCAAGCAGAGTAATGAGAAAATTGAACTTCCTCATTCCTTTTCTACTTGAGGCTAAACTATCTAGTTTAGCTTTTTGATCTCGTGAAATTGAAGCTCCGTTGATAGACCTTCATGCTTAGGGAAGTGTAGACCCAGATTTCTTAGCTCAAAAGTTATCTGTTATTTAGTTCAAGTCAATAAGAAGAGGAAATTTTAGCGCTTGTTGGAGGATTGGTAATTTTACTCCACTGTGTCAAGGTGTTTGTGGCGGCTCAAAACTAACAGATTACCGCCAAATTTTCATAACTCCCATATTGTCTAA
>NC_090741.1:134089419-134094419 GCF_036898095.1 Palaemon carinicauda | reverse complement strand
CATATCACCCCGAAAGTCAGGGAGTTCTGGAGAGATTTCATCAAACCCTGAAGTCTATGATAAAGAAGTATTGTTTGAGCCATGGCTCTGAATGGGATAAGGAATTGCCTTATTTGTTATTCGCTTTTCGTTCTGTCCCAAGTCGTGTTTGGTCATTGTGTTCGAGGTCCTCTCGATGTGGTTCGTGAGTCTTGGGAGGGAGACGTCCCTGAGGATAATTTATTGGATCATGTGTCTAATCAAGGCGATAAATTAACCAAGGCTTGGAAATTTGTGGGTGAAAATTTATTTCGTAGCCAAAAAAGAATGAAGCCCTTTTTTGATAGAAGGTCCAAGGCCCGCGACTTTGTGGTTGGCGATAAAGTGTTGGTTTTGTTACCCTTCCCAGGGAATCCATTGAAAGCGTCTTTTTCAGGCCCTTGGAAAATTTTGAAAAAAGTAAGTGAAGTTAATTATTTAGTGGAGACACCCCCAAAGAAGAAAACCTTTTCAACTGTGTCATGTAAATATGTAGAAGGCTTATATGGAACGGGAGAAAATCATTCCCGTGGTAACCATAGGGAATACGGTAGATTCCGAGAACAATAACTATTTTTCTTTTTCAGATGGGGAGGTTATTGATGATAATTGTTTTCATGGATATGAATGGCAGTCGGATAATAGAAGTCGTTGGAATATTTTTCGGGAGTAATTTCACATTTAGGTAAGGAAGAACAAAGGTCTTTGAAAGAAATTAGTATCCAATTATAAGGAATTATTTTCGGATGTACCGGGTACGACTTTGGTCCTTGAACATGATGTAGATGTATTTAGAGCCACTCCTGTGAAACGATATCCTTACAGGTTGAATCCCTTCAAAAATTAGGTTGTAGCGAAGGAAGTGTATTATAAGTTGAAACATGACCTAAATGAACCTAGTCAAAGTCCATGGTCATCACCGGTTGTATTGGTAAAGTAATCCCACGGTGATTTCAGGTTATGTTTTGATTACCGTAAGTTGAATTAGTTATCTAAATCTGATTGTTATCCATTACCTCGCATTGAAGATTGTATTGATCGAATGGGTAAGGCCAAATACATTAGTAAATTGGATTTGTGGAAAGGTTATTGGCAAGTTCCTCTTTCAAAGCGGGCAAGGGCCCTGTCAGCTTTCCTAGCACCACAGGGACTGTTTCAATGTAGAGTTATGCCGTTTGGTATGAAGAACGCGGCTGCCATCTTTCAGAGGTTAATGAATACTTTAGTTCATGGTTTAGATGGATGTGTTGTGTATATTGATGATATTGCTATTTATAGTGATGATTGGGAAACCCATTTAAAACGTATTAGGGCACTATTTGAGGTGTTGAAAAAGGTAAGTTTGGTAATTAATTTGAAGAAAAGTGAATTCACAAAGGTGAAGGGGGTATATTTGGGTCATGAGGTTGGTAATGGTAAAGTAGCTCCTAAGCAGGCCAATATCGAAAGTATTGAAAACATGGTAGTCCCTAAGTGTAGGAGGGATGTCAGAAGATTTCTTGGTTTGAATGGGTACTACCGAAGGTTTGTTAGGAGTTTTTCGGATATAGCCGATCCGTTGACAAATCTCTTGAGAAAGAAGGTAGCTTTTGTTTGGACGGATGAAACACAAAGGGCTTTTGATAATTTAAAAAGAGTATTAACTAATTTCCCTGTCTTGAGAGCTCCTGATTTTCACCTTACTTTTTCTCTTGCCACGGATGCATGTGACGTTGGTGTAGGAGCGGTGTTGTTGCAGAATGACGAGCAGGGAGTTTCTCATCCTGTCACATTCTTTTAAGAAAAGTTGTCCTCCGCCCAACGTAGAGAGAGACTCTTGCTTTAATATTTGCTATTAACCATTTTCAGGTTTATCTCTCCCCCTCAGATACACATATTAAGGTCTTGACAGATCATAATCCCCTGACCTTCATCACCAGATACAAAAATAAAAATCAACGATTGATGAGGTGGAGTCTCATGCTGCAAGAGTGGAATTTAGAATTTTCCCACATCCCAGGAAAAGATAATATTGTTGCCAGTTTTCTCTCTCGCAGCGTTGAATAGTAGTTAATTGGCAGAGCGCTATGCCGTTATTAAAGGTAGTATCTGTATCGTTCTAATTATGGTGTGTGTGCTGTTGAAGTGGGCACGTAGTGAGTAGAAGCAAATGTATATTTAAGATTTATTAATCATGGTATCTTTACAGAGGACGATAATGTTTTAGGTGTAGTATAAGGGATATTTAAAGTTATAGGTGAGGGTGATCACTGGTACTTGCTAATGGTTGATTAATTACGTGGTCAAAGGTTTTAAGGTGTCAGGTACAATAAGGTTTATAATAAGCTAAGAAAAGAGATAGGCACTAATCCGGTTATTCTGTATTTTAAGGCTAATTATTACGCTTCATCGATTTTGTATGTTTGTTTGGGCAGGGGAGTCTTGTGGTGGTCTTCTCTGTGTCGTTCGGTGTGTGTGTATGTATTGGACACTATGATGATAAGTTTGATATAACACTGAAATAGACAGTGTTTTTTTAGATAAACATTTATTGATAGTGAGTGAAGTGTATCCGTGAAACTGAACGGTGTATTGAGTGTGGAAAAGGTTATTGCCTTTGGACTATATATACAGAATCCGGTTTTTAGTGCAATGACTCGTTCTTAAGATTAGTAATGATATGAGTGATGTGAAACTCTTAGGCTGAGTATCTATTTATCGAATGGTGATGTTGAGAGTTTCTGGTTTTGGAAACTTTTCCTGTGAATAGTACCAAGTTGAAGAGGTTGTTAGTATTTGTTATATGTTGCTATCCTTGTGAGCTGCAAACCTTGGTAATTGCCACTCTCTTTGCTTTTGTTTGTCATGATTTTGCAGTTTGTTTAATGATTATTTTTTAGTGTTAGTTTAATATTTCAATATGTGATAACCTGTATGTTGTAATTTAAATCACATTATAAAAGAAAAAAAATATTTTTTGGATTTTTTTTTTGTTGGGTGAGAAAGTGTAACATAGTTGTTATATATTTCTAAAATTTTTTTTTATTGTTATTTTTAATGTTGAATATAGAAATGTTATATTCTTTGTTTATTATTTTTGGTCTCCTCACCGGTGGTTAACTTGGTGTTTATTATTGGCTAACGACTGTTTTATATTTTCAAGTTGTGTTGGTTACGAGGCTGCGCTCCTCCATTATCCGAGATTTGGAGGTTTAAGCTTGGAGGAGTTTGCCTCAGTGTGTTTCTGAGCCTCCAACCTTGAAGGGCACGTCTATTGCTATTGTAATTATACTCTTCTCCACATTGCAGAGCCACGCTTTGAAGCCATATAATCATTGGATATCCTTACTCTGCAGCAAGAATTATTTTGTGTACTGCCCCTGGTTCAGTAAAAGCCAAGGGAAACTCTCTGTCCCAAGGTAAAAATTTTTATTTCTATATTTATGTGCCGGGCCCATGACCTGTAATCCTGGGCTGTTTTCATTATTGGAGCATTGTAAAAAAAGATTTTAAACACCATCGTCCTGGATCCTTGTTTCCTGTCACCCGGAATAAGCCTCCACCCGGGGAGTTTATTGTCCTCTTTGAGGAGACCCCTATAAGCGTTTGAGGAATTTGTTAGGGATATTTAGTTTACATTTGTTAGGATGTTTTTATTTTTCGTTGGCCTTCTCCTTTCTGGAACGTCTCTCCTTTTAGTAAGCTTAAGTTGATGACCTATCTTTAATTATGTAATTATTTTCTTTTACAGGGAGTGTAAGAGTGAGTGTGTATCATTTATTATTGTATTATTGTGGTTTAGGTGTTATTTCTGCCTAAAAATTGTGTATTGAAATTAAGGAGATTTTTGTGTTATTTTTTTGTTTGTCCCCTTGAGTTGACTTGCATTCGTTTTGAGGTTTGGATACTATTCCACCTTTTGTGGACTTAGTATAGTATTTTGGTGAATACAATATGATAAAAGTGTAGTGTATTGTTTGGTGGTCAAAGCTAGCCATCACAATACATACATGCATACATACATGTTTATATATATATATATATATATATATATATATATATATATATATATATATATAAATATATATATATATATATATATATATATATATATATATATATATATATATATATATATAAATATATATATATATAAATATATAAATATATATATATATATATATATATATATATATATATATATATATATATATATATATATATATATATATATATATATATATATATATATATATATATGTATATATATATATATATTTATATATATATATATATATATATATATATATATATATATATATATATATATATATATATATATATATATATATATGTGTGTGTGTATATATACATATATTTGTATATATATATATATATATATATATATATATATATATATATATATATATATATATATATATATATATATATATGTGTGTGTGTGTGTGTGTGTGTGTGTATATCTACATATATATATATATATATATATATATATATATATATATATATATATATATATATATGCCTGACAGATTGGCCTGTGAAATTCAAGCCTTTTTTGTATCATCGACATGTAGACGATACATTTTTACTTTTCAAAAATTTTGACTATATGAGTCAGTTTTTAGATTACTTAAATACAAAGCATCGTAATATAAATTTTATAAAAGAAAGTGAACAGGATAATACTTTTCCCTTTCTCGAGGTCTTGGTCTCTCGGAAACGTAATACCTTTGAAACCTCAGAAATCGGAACCAGAAATCTAAAAGATTAATTCAATAAAAACACATCATGTATGTTTAAGTTCTCTGAGGTTTAAGGATGCAGAAAAGTTTCTGATATAATTTTTATTAACAATGTGTTACCTCTGTGCTTCTATTACATTCAAGTCAGGAATGTTTTAGGCAAATTTTACAGACAAAATTCAGCAATTCAAATAATCAGTAAGGAAAAGTTACGACTCCTTTCCGTTGTACAACCTA
>NC_090741.1:134076919-134081919 GCF_036898095.1 Palaemon carinicauda | reverse complement strand
TTACTATAAATAACAATATCATCAATATAAACTACACACCCCTCTAAACCATAGACTAAAGTATTCATTAACCTCTGAAAGGTGGCAGCCGCGTTCTTCATACCAAACGGCATCACTTTACATTGAAATAGTCCCTGGGGTGTTACGAAAGCGGACAGGGCCCTTGCCCGCTTCGAAAGAGGAACCTGCCAATAAGCTTTCAGCAAATCGAATTTACTAATGTACTTGGCCTTACCCATACGATCAATACAATCCTCAATTCGTGGTAATGGGTAACAATCAGACTTAGACACTTCATTCAATTTACGGTAATCAAAACATAACCTGAAATTACCGTCGGATTTCTTTACCAATACAACAGGGGATGACCAAGGACTTTGACTAGGTTCAATTAGGTCATGTTTTAGCATATAATCAACTTCCTTCGCCACAACCTCATTTTTAAAGGGATTCAACCTGTAAGGTGCTCGTTTCACAGGAGTGGCACTACCTACGTCCACGTCATGTTCAAGGACATTAGTCCTTCCCGGTACATCCGAAAATAATTCATTATAATTAAATACCAATTTCTTTAAAGACTTTTGTTCTTCATTACTTAAATGAGAAACCATACCAGAAAAATGTTTCAAAGAATTCTTATTATCTGAACGCCATTCACTTCCATTAAAACAATTATCATCAATACTTTCACCCTCTGAAAAAGAAAAAAGTTTATCGTTCTCGGAAACTACAGCATTCCCTATGGTTGCCACGGGAGTGACTTTCTCCCGTTCTACATAAGCCTTCAACATATTTATGTGACAAAGCTGAAAAGGTTTCCTTCTCTCGGGAGTCTCTACTAAATAATTAACTTCACTAATTTTTTTCAGAATTTTCCAAGGACCTGAAAAAGATGCTTTCAATGGATTTCCAGGAATGGGTAACAAAACCAAAACTTTGTCGCCTACCGCAAAGTCACGTGCTTTAGACCTTCTGTCAAAAAAGTACTTCATTCTTTTTTGGCTACACAATAAATTTTCACCTGCAAATTTCCAAGCTTTTGTTAACTTATCACCTAGATTAGACACATAATCTAATAAATTGATATCAGGGACGTCTCCCTCCCAGGACTCTCGAACAACATCAAGAGGACCTCGAACACAATGGCCAAACACAAGGCTGAAAGGCGAAAAACCTAAAGACTGACTTGGGACAGAACGAAAAGCGAACAACAAATAAGGTAATTCCTTATCCCATTCAGAACCATTAATCAAACAATATTTCTTTACCATTGATTTCAGGGTTTGATGAAATCTCTCCAGAGCTCCCTGACTTTCTGGATGATATGGAGAAGAGGTCACATGTTTTATATTTAACTCTGCCATTTTATCTCTGAAATACCTGCTAACAAAATTAGAACCACAATCCGATTGAATAATTTTAGGCATCCCAAACCTGGTAAAAAAGTCAATTAGTACATCTACAATTTTAACACTTTTTATTGTACGTAGTGGTATTGCCTCGGGATATCGAGACATCCTATCCATGATAGTCAAAATATATTCATTTCCACTACGAGTCCTTGGTAATGGTCCAACAATATCAATAATGACCTCCGTGAAAGGTTCGGAAACCACTGGAATAGGACATAGAGGCGCTTTTGGAATAAGCTGATTAGGTTTACCGACCTTCTGACAAACATCACAGCTATTGACAAACTTCTTTACGTCCGCCTTCAACTTCGGCCAATAATAATTCATTAACAACTTGCCAGAAGTCTTATGAATGCCAAAATGTCCGGCCAAACCACTTTCATGTGCCAATGATATCAAATTATTCCTGTAAACAAATGGAACCATTATCTGTTTCAAAATTTCATAATCAAAGTTATCAGCCTCCATAGGCCTAGTCAACCTATATAAAATATTATTAATTATTTTAAATTTGGGACCGGTTATATCAGTCACCTCACCTGACTCAATAGGGAGATCCCGAAAATCCTTTTTCTGAGCTTTGATTAGCTCTTCAATAGTCCAATTCAGTTGTCCTTCAAAATCCCAAGATCTACAACTACGCTATCACTACGTGCTAAACTACTTAAATCTAGATCAATTGTTGACTCTGCAGCGTCAACAATTCTAGCACTAGAACGAGTAACTACTGCTACTTCACTATCAGGGTTTATCAGTATGGGACAAGTATTATTCTTCAGAGCAACATCATTCCCTATCACAACATCAACATTTTTAACCGGGAATTTATCAACTATGGCCAATTTCAAATCCCCTGTAAAGGAAGGGCAGATTAAATTAAAATTTTCAATAGCATATGACTTTACGGAATCAGGAAAACCAGCCAATAACACAAATTCCCCACTTTTGGGTACAAAATTACAAGGTAATGCCTCCCTTAATATCAAAGACTGAGCTGCACCGGTATCACGCAAAATACGCACACGTCTTTTCTCGGACGAATTGGCGAAAGAGACACTACCGAAGGACAAATATCTGTCAAAACAACCAGGTAGTCATTGATCAGCAGATGTTGTTGGGGTAGGTTCTCTCTCTCTCTCTTCCACACCCATCACTGGCCTAAACATTAGCATTTTGTGAGTTTCTAAATGCATAACACATGCTCTTTACGTGCCCCTTCTTATTGCAAAAGAAGCACGTCAATGTTTTCAATTTCTCGGGATTATATATCTTAGGTCTATTATTCCTGTTAGGAGAAAAATTAATATTAGTATTGGCATTGCCCTGATCATTACTTCTATAATTATTTCTAGTAAACATCCCTGCATTATTATTATTGTTAGAATTATTATTATTGTTGAAATTATTATTCCTACCTACTTTACCCCATCCGGACTTCACCATTTTTGTTACTCCCCCTAACTCACTCTTATGAGACAAATAATACTCATCACTAGCGATGGCTACCTCCTGAATGGTCTCTAGTTTTAACTCTTCGAGGTGAACCTTCAGTTTATCCGGAACACACCTCTTGAACTCCTCCACCAACATTAATTCCTTCAATTTCTCAAAATTTACCACTTCCTTGGACTTGAACCAATCACTAGCATATTGTTCCTTCGATCTTGCGAATTCAATAAAAGTTTGCTCCCTGCTTTTTTCTAAGTTCCTGAAGCGTTGCCTATAGGCTTCAGGGACTAACTCATAGGCCTTCAAGACGATAGCCTTCACACACTCGTAATCTGATGACAGATCCTCCTCCAGAGTTACATACACCCTCTGAGCTCTTCCAATCAATTTACTTTGTATAAGAGTGGTCCAATATTTCTTGGGGCCACTCCAACCTTGCTGCAATCCTCTCAAATGATACAAAAAATTCTGCAATATTGTCTTCCTCAAATTTAGGCACAAATTTGAGAGCCTGCGCTAAATTAATAGCAGGCGTTACTGACCTATTTGGGGAAGGGGGAGAGGAAGAAGAGGAACCTGAGTTTTTCATGGCAATCTCATGCTGCCTCTCCTTTTCTCTTTCCTCCGCCTTAAACTTTTCTATATCAAACTCCATCTGCCTCAGAGCAATTTGCCTATCCAAAATTTCTACAGACAACAGTGCTTTATCAGGTTTCACTTGTTCCCCACCAGCCTTTACAGTTTTAACACATTCATAAATTTGCAATAGCAATACACCCTTTCTTATTGACACATCATATCCCAATTCAAAATGTTCTGCTACAATTTCCAAATCTTCCCTATTCAACTCTGCAAGCCTTTATTGCCACCCCTCTCCGCTAAGGAGGTCTAGTACATTAACCATGATGACCACTATTATTCACACAATACTAAATTACAAAAAAAAAACCACGAGGAGGTGAAAATATGCTGCCTGAAAAACAACCCCAAGAATTTACTTTGCACATACACCGGTGAATACTTAGGAACAAAAAGATCCTGTCACGGTCGCCATTTTGTGATGGATTTCTTGACCACCACACAAAAACACTAAACTTTTTAAACAGTATTCACTTAAGTACCATACTAAGTCCACAAAAGGTGGAATAGTATACAATTTCAATAAGAGTGCAAAGTCAATTCAAGGGGACAAAGAAAATACCACAAAAATATACTTAATTTTAATACACAAGTTTCAGTCAGAAATAACACCTGAACCTCAACAATACAGTAATTAATGATAAACACTCACTCTTAAACTCCCTGTAAAAGAAAACAATTACACAATTAAAGAAAGGTCATCAACACAAGCATACAAAAAGGGAAGAGGGTCCAGAAAGGAAGAGGCAAACGAAAAGTAAGAATATCCTAACAATTACACATTAAATATCCCTAACAAATTCCTCATTCACTTCTAGGGGTCTCCTCAGAGGACAATAAACTCTCCAGCTGGATGGCTTAATTCAGGCGGCAGAAAACACGGATCCAAAACAATGGTGGTGACTGGTTCAATAATGCAGAACGCCCAGGAGTACAGGTCGTGGGCCCGACACACAAATATAACAATCAAAATTTTTACCTTGGGGGCAGAGAGGTCCCCTTGGCTTTTACTGAACCAAGGGCAGTTTAATATATGTAGGATAAAAATCCTTAATGCAGAGCGAGGATATCCTTGGAAAGCTAAACAGCTTCACAATGCAGCTCTGTAATGGCGATGAATATAATAAATCCAGCAGCAATTATCGTGCCCTTCAAGGTTGGAGGCTCAGAAACACACTGAGGCCAACTCCTCCAAGCGAAACCCTCTATACCTCGGATAATGAAGGAGAGCTGCCACGTAACCAACACAACTTGAAAATATAAAATAGTCGTTAGCCAATAATAAACACCAAGATAACCACCGGTGAGGAGACAAAAAGCTAATAAAGAAAAAATACAACACTTGCTATACTTAACATTATAAGTCTAAAAACTTAAATAATTCAGAAATTAATGACAACTAAGTTACAATATATATATATATATATATATATATATATATATACATATATATATATATATATATATATATATATATATATATATATATATATATATATA
>NC_090741.1:134074716-134076419 GCF_036898095.1 Palaemon carinicauda | reverse complement strand
ATTGTGTGGGAAAATGGGAAATGATGTCAGAAGGAATCAAAATATAGTATTCAGGTAGACCAGACAATATTCATAGAGAGGGATGTAGCAATAATGATAGGAAAAAAAATCACAAAAAGCCTATTTGGAGCACAATTCTGTGAACTCAAGAATAATTTCAGTCACTTTGAGAGGAAAGCACATGATTTTTATGGTTATTCATGTATATGCACCACACAGCTCATATGAAGATGAAGACGTAGAAAACTTCTACTCACAGTTAGAAGAGGAAATAGAGACAACAAAGACAGGTGATGTAGTCATGGTGATGGGCGATTTTAATAGTAAAATCGGAAATGACAGGAAGGCTACGAGGATGTGATGAGAGAGTTCGGTTTAGGTGTAAGAAATGAGAGAGGAGAGAGCATGTTGGAATTATACCATGGTAAGCAACTGTGTATAACAAATACTTACTTTTATCATAGAGAACAGCACAGATACACATGGACACACCCAGATGGAATTCATAGGAACTGCATTGATTATATCCTTATAAACAAGAGATGGAAAACATCAGTGATGGGAACAAAAGTGATGAGGGGAGCAGATTTTGGAACATCACATGAACTACTACTTTCAAACATCCGTATTAAATCTCGGACAGACAGAGGAAGAAATCAAGAACTAGTGAGGTATAATGTGGATAAACTGAGGAACGAGGAAGTAAAACAGCCTTCAAAGTAAGAGTAGGAAGATGTTTTGAACCACTAATAGGACTCGAGGCAACAGTGGTGTGGTGGACGAGATATAATTAAAGAGAAAGCTGACAGTATTTTGGGAAGGACAAGGAGAGCGAAGCAACAATGGGTCACAGAGGAAGTATTGGTTGCATGCCAAAAGAGTAGAGAAGCAAAAAGACAATGAATGAACACCCAGCCTACGAAAACAAAGCAAGTTATAGAAAAAAGTGCAGAGCAGTGGGCAATAAATGCAAAGGAGAAAAAATAAAATGGATAGAAGACCAGTGTAAAACATGTGAGGAATGTTTCAGAAACGGCCATTCAAGAGAGCTATTCACTGCAGTAGACAGATTAACAAGGGGTTGAAAGCAATGGAATTGCTCTAAGAGATGCAAATGGTAAAAAGGTATCAGGAACGGCTGATGTTGAGAAGATCTGGAAAACGCAGTACGAGGAACAACTAATAGGAAGTGGGAGACAGGTAACTGGAGAAGATTATCCAGAACTAACAGGAGACCTATGGAACATACAGGAAATGCCAGATCTCCTGAGAGAAGAATTTGAAAAAACTTCAGGAGCTATGTCAAGTGGGAAAGCACCAGGCATAGATGGAGTACCAAAGGAATTGCTTGAGGCTGGCGGTGAAATGGTAGAATTCCAACATGATGACATCAAATAACAAACTGCAAATATTCCCGCAATTATTGGAATAACACCTTTTATTTCTACAAGAAAAGCTTATGTTAGCACTAAAGGACACATCATGAAATAAGAGAAATATGGAAATTAATTTGATAACTTGTATTGATATGGAAATTTTACGAGCTTCTATACTAATTGTTTCCTTCATTACTGAGAATCAGGTGTAAATCATAATTTTTTTTTTCATGTATACGTAAAGACTCAGAGATTTCCAAAGAAAAATAAATTTTATGGAAATGGTGTCGTTATGCATGTATAGCTGAAAATATATAAAATATTAGG
>NC_090741.1:134059716-134064716 GCF_036898095.1 Palaemon carinicauda | reverse complement strand
CAGCGGCCTAAGGGTTAGGCTTTGATGAATTTCATCAGGATTTGTATCATGCTTATATACTGAAGCCTCAGTTTAGCAGTATGATCAGTAAGGGATTCTGATATCTCACACAAAAGCTGCTGAATCACCTCAAAGGATCAAACATCTGGAACTGTAACACACTCATCTTTTTTATCATTAGGCCATCATACATCTATTTAGCTTCAGCAACATCTGGGTGTAATTGTGACTCACTATCAATAGGTTCACTTGTTGATGGCATGGGAACATCTAAAGATTTTGTAAGGAGAATAGGGGAGAGTGCAGCATAAAATAGCAAATGGCCTCGTATTGCTCTGGAAATGTCTTTGTCGCTTAGCATAGGCCCAACAGCTTGAGGAACATATATCATCGGGAATACCTCACTTAAGCCTGCACCAGCCTTAATATGGCCAATGATCCCTAGGAAACTCATAATTGATTTGTAGTTCACCAAGTCGAAGGAATGAATTTTTTAATGGTCGACCTTCTGAATGTGCATAAATGACACCGAGTGTTTTGAAGTATAACATCTGGTCAAATGTAACGACTGGAGTAACATTGTGGCGCTTAGCATGTTCAGTAATGTAGCATACTGTACTGAATATGTATGTTGTGTCACTAGACCTCATATCAATTAACGGCAGGAATAAGGTGGAGGACTTTCCAGGATGTACTTCATCATGCAAGAATTGCATATTGCCTGCCCATGAAGGTTGATATGAACTGAATATTGGTGATATTTGCCAGAGAACATCTATATCGGATGTGGTATCACTTGCAGCCAAAAATGGGATAATATCATACTTCAACTTTGTTAGAGCCTGTTTATCTTCCTGACAGTATTGCTTTTTTATGTTACCTGTGTGTCAAATATCTTGAGAAATGACATTGACTCTGGGGCCTTCCTGGTGTGTATTGGTTCCTGGTCTAGCAATAGCAATGATGCCCATTTAATTGAATTAGTTTAGACCATGAAGTGTTTTGACATTATGGTCACCATTATCAACTGCATATTGAACAAATTCATCTCTATGAGATGGAATGTCTATGCCATGATTAACAGCAGCACTCATTTAAAAACGTCTCACATCACTGTATGAAACACAAAACCCATGCTTATGTAAGAAATCAATTAACCCGAGAAATGCGGCAATGTCATTTTACTACAGTCCCATGGCGCGGCTATTCTGACACAAATACAATGTTTCAAAACCTAACCCATAACTAAACCAATGTTTTTGTAATAACTTCGTGCATGTATCATTCAAATATTTTATCCTGGCATCTTGCCGGATGGCCAGTGGGTGAGTCTGGATTGTCTTTCATATGTGGGTAGGGTGGGTAGTAAGTTGGTTATCAACTGTTGCTTGCGCACGATAGATGTTAGCGATTTTTATTTACTGCATCCCGTACTATGTAATGAAGTGTTTAGGCTATTTTTAACAAATAGCCTGTACTATATATTGATGAGGCTAATGATACTTTATATTTTCAAATCCCATAGTATAGAATTGTATCTATTCCTGGATTAATAATGATGATCTTAGTTGATGTAGTCACATAATAATTTATATATATACATATATATACACACACACACACATATATATATATATATATATATATATATATATATATATATATATATATATATATATATATATATATATATATATATATATATATATTTATATATATATATATATATATATGTATATATATATATATATATATATATATATATATATATATATATATATATATATATATATATATATATATATATATATAAATTCCTATTGTGGATATGAATAATGAATAAAGGCTCTATAAAATATTTCTTAAAATAATTATTCTCTCTTTCTCTCTCTCTCTCTCTCTCTCTCTCTCTCTCTCTCTCTCTCTCTCTCTCTCTCAATCTCAAATCAAAAACATTCGGTAGTGCTGTCATAATTTACGCTAGGCAACGCCGTCCTGAGGTATGATTAGAGAGTTGCCACAGATTTTATTTCCCTTCCTACACAATATATTACGATGTGATATTTTTTGCGTGCATGTGTATGTATGTTCTTATATGTTTTATTTTTTCATCGTTTATGTTTTTAATATGTTAATATAAAACAAGTTTTAACTAAAAATAAATACAATTCCCCGTTTTTCCTTGCAAAAACCTTAAAGTCCGTCTATGGAAAGGTTTTATATTATATATAATTATATAGGTAAAATAAAGTTTCAAACATTAAAATTTCTACCAGATATATTTTTTTATCACGAAAAAACAAATAATACAAGTCGAATAAGTTCACAAGGGAATTTGCGGGAAGAAATGGAAAATTGCGCTCTGAAGAGGCCTATAGCAGTCTCCCATACAGCCGCTCAAGAGGCCTGTAGCAGTTCTCGGGTTAAGAAACGTAATGTAAAGTGGTGATGAAGCCGATTACCTGGAGTCAACTGTAGAGGAGCAAGGATAATGCAGGGTTTAGTTGCTTGTATGATAACATGCCCAATTGATGGAACTGTTACAGCATCTCTGTTGTTGACAAGGCCTTTTAGTAACAGCTTCCAACTTTGAGGTAGGTACTGTAATGCCATCTCCACACTCCCAACTTCAGTGGCACCTGGATAGGATGCATAAGATGTATCCAGAGCTATCATGTCTTCCATTATAAATCTAGAAGATGTTTTATTAATTTTCCGTTTCTCATCCACCGATTTTCAGCTATGTGTCTCATTGTTGTTATGTTTTTCTTCCCGTTAATAGTTGTTATCATAATATCATCTCCAAAATTCTCTTTATATCTCCTTGTCATGTGTTTATGACTGAATAGACCTGCTCCAGATCCCTCAAGGAATTCAAACATTTTGACAATGAAGTCATCAACTGTGGTCTGTTCATCATCATTCTCCAGGAGATAGTGGGTGACTTTCAGGAATGGTTCTGTCTGTTCTTCCAGTGATGGACGTCCACTGCACCTAGATTTTAAAAGACCTCCTTTTTCCTGCTTCTTCTTTGCTGTATCTGCTGGAGTACAGCAAATGGCAAGAGCAGCTGGAAGTTCATGCAAATGCATTAGTCTAGCGCACATACAGTATGTCAAGCCCAATCATCGTCTTTAAGGTGGCATTCATTTAAGAGTTTGTTGTGCAATTTTGGTCACAACTTAGTGAACTTTAGTCCCTCTTTTTTTTTTTTTTTTTTTCTTTTTTTACATTCCGTTTTGAAGCTGAAAGGTTTTTTGATGAACTGGGTTTACAACCATTAATGATGCTTATACCAAAGTTGTTTTTCTTTGCCTTTGCTATATTTGCATGATGACAATATAAGCGACGATAATTTCAATGCACTGTTTGAACTGGCTTTACTCTGATGTTGGCTACATATGTTGATAGCTTCAACTCCCTCTCCTCAAAGGAGTAATGTTAGCTCACCATTATCAAGCTATTGATAATACAATTCACAATTATCATCTACCATCCTATTCAGATCCTGTGAAAATTAGAATAGTGTTCATTATAATAATATGCATTGGGAAGTACATATCAGAAGACATACTGCTAAGTGCATTCCAGAAACCATATTGCTAAAACTATATTAATGGTACTATCAGTGATACATGCAAACTTCTATATATCACTGATATGCTATAATAGATATTTTTATGATTCACACAATGCTTGGCACTTCATAGTGTAATCTAATCACATTAAAAGATAAAAAAAAAATCTAATATGAGATTCTTTCTACTCCAAGTCACACACTCTAACAATGTTATCCATCCGCCACGGTCTGGATATGGTCTGAAAACAGTTAAATAGAAAAAGTATTTTTTTTTCATTAATTTCCCATATTTTCTTGGACTGGGACTTTTAATATGTTGTTAGTATTGCTTGACTGTAAACGAATCAGGAAACAAATCTGTAAAATGCTTTGACTATATATTCATGGGTGTATTTGCGCATGTGCATGACTTACCATTATTTTGATAATAGTTCACCAAATCCTTCAAAATAGATTCAACTATTTTTTAGAGAAAGGGATGGCTCGTTCTAGCTTTAGCTTTCCCTCGGGAGAAGCATTGTATCAGACAAGACAAAGCAAAGATATTCGTAAAATCCGCCTGATATATCTTTTCCATAATCAGTACATTTGAAACATCATATTTGATGATCAATATGTTCTGATGATTAAGTAGGAAGGAAAACTCAATCTTTGGGTTGAAATACATTCTGTTGTTTTCGTCTAGCTATTGGAAATAATCGTGTTATTAGATTCATGCGTATCTATTTTCTCGGCAGTGGCTTGATATAATTCAAGTTAGTACAAATTCGTTCAGCAATTAAGTGTCTCACATTTTTAATAGATTTTTCTCTACCTAAATTACCTTCGAGTTTGGTTACATTCTTATGATTGATGAATCCTTCCTGCTGTAATTATTTTATCATCGTTTGCAAAACTTTGTAATAGATCTCCATTCTTTGTGTTAAACAATGTTATCATGTTTATACTAGTAATATCCTGTTTATTTTATTAATTGTATAAACCGTTCCTGTAGATTTTCACGAATAAAAGATTTTTTTTTACCTTTTAATCGTCATTTCTGTATATCGTACTAATAATATAGCAGTTATTTCCCTATTATTGATATAAAGCAGTTCGAAAATATTTCTATATCTGACCATGTGTTTTGTCAAATAGGATTACCAAAATCATTACTATAACATTAGAATGAACGAGGGTACAATTTTTGTCGTTTTACACTTTGGAGAGGCTTGTTTATCAACAGGCCAACGAGATGGAAAATCAGGCCGGACAAGCAACCAGCCATCCAATTACTGCCCACCATTTTCAGAGCAGATGAGCCTATTTTCCAGTCGGAAATAAACTTGACATTTTATTGGAGCACCATTTACATAGATTATTTCTCCGGTCCCCAGCACGCCGTTTAAATTAATTAGATTTCTCCATGTCGGTCGAACAC
>NC_090741.1:134034716-134044716 GCF_036898095.1 Palaemon carinicauda | reverse complement strand
GAACATATATTAGTCAGTTGGTTGTGAAGTTTTGGGACATGTAGAAACAAGGAGAAAGCCATGGATGTCAAATAAGACTTGGGACTTATAAATGGGGGGCAAAGACAGATAGTGATGATAAATACATGGTAGAGCATGCTATATATTCCAGTACTGACAGTGAGGTGAAAAAAAAAATGACTGGAGAGAGTATTTAGACAGTAAAGCAGATGAGGCTGACAAAGCTATGAATTCAGGAAGTGGCAATTGTGTTAGAATTGCTCGTAGAATTATTAATGACATTTCGCTGAAGTCACTCCCACACTACTTAAAAGATTATTTTGTAGAATGCTTTATTGCCTTATTCTATGTTTGGGTTCCCCAGGTCCCTCAGTTTGAGGCACCTCTTATATCCACCAGAGAGTTGCTAATGCATCTTCTGGTGTATTTTGCATCTTCCAGTCTTTGATGGTCTAGGATGCATCTTCGGTATTTATCGAGATTATTCTTAAACACATCTACGCTCACTCCTGATATGTTTCTTAAATGAGCTGGCAGCGCATTAAATAGTCGCTGCATTATCGATGCTGGTGCGTAGTGGATTAATGTCCTGTGCGCCTTCCTTAGTTTTCCTGGTATATTTTTTGGCACTATTAATCTACCTCGGCTTGCTCTTTCTGATAATTTTAGCTACATGATGTTTTCAGTAATTCCTTCAATTTGCTTCCATGCTTGTATTATCATGTAGCGTTCTCTTCTCCTTTCTAGACTGTATAGTTTTAAAAATTGCAGTCTTTCCCAGTAGTCAAGGTCCTTAACTTCTTCTATTCTAGCAGTATATGACCTTTGTACAATCTCTATTTGTGCAATATCCTTTCGGTAGTGTAGGTACCATATCACATTGCAGTACTCGAGTATACTACATACGTAAGTTTTGTAAAGCATAATCATGTGTTCAGCTTTTCTTGTTTTAAAGTGTCTGAATAACATTCCCATTTTTGCTTTGCATTTAGCCAACAGTGTTGCTATTTGGTCGTTGCATATCATATTCCTATTTAGCATTACACTGAGGTCTTTAATTGCTTCCTTGTTTGTGATTGCCTCGTTATTAGGTCCCTTGTATGCATATACCATTCCTTCTCTGTTTCCATAATTTATTGATCCGAATTTATCGGAGTTAAATACCATCCTATTTATCTCCGCCCATTCATATATTTTTTTAGATCTCTTTGTAGTGAGTTCCTATCTTCGTCACAAGCAATTTCTCTACTTATTCTTGTTTCATCGGCGAAACTTCTCACTACAGAGTTTTAACATCACAGTCTATGTCTGAGATCATAATAACAAACAGCAGTGCCACTAATACCGTACCTTATGGCACGCTAGATATTGCCTGAGCTTCATCTGATTTCTCGTCATTTGCATCCACTATCTGTTTTCTGTTTTACAGGAATTCTTTTACTCATTTTCCTATCTTTCCAACAATATTATGCTTTCTCGTTTTTTCTCTAATATATTATGGTCTACCTTGTCAAAGGCTTTTGCAAAATCTAGATAGATCCCATCTGTGTCTTTTTCATTTATCATATTTTTGTATATGTTTCCATAGTATGCTATCAGTTGGGTTTGTGTACTTTTGCCGGGCAAAAAACCATGTTCACCTATATTAAACAAATTATTTTTAACCAAATGATTCATATATATATATATATATATATATATATATATATATATATATACATATATATATATATATGTATATATATATATATATATATATATATATATATATATATATATATATATATATATATATATATATATATATATATATATATATATATATATATATATATATATATACATATATATATATATATATATATATATATATATATATATATATATATATATATATATATATATATATATATATATATATATATATATACTTGGTTGACGCCAAAGGTACACTTGTCGTATCAGACTACAAGGCCGTTTTGTTGTAGGCAGTCGAGCACGATGCACATGTGAAGGAGGTGTTCCTCTTTTGAGGAAAAGATCACATGTATATCCTCCACGTATCATACATAGAAGGGAAGGTTCCATATGATGCCATCCATGAGACGTTGAAAAGTGACCCCATTATTACGAAGGCCAAAACATGAGTAATTGAAGGCGTAGGTGTTGAAGTGAGTGGTGATGGTTGTCATGGGGAAATCTTCTGGGTTCATAGGCACCTGATATTACCCTGGCAGGAGGTCGAGGGTTGAGAAAACCTTCGCTTTGTGCAGGTGGGAGGTCATGTCGGCAATGTTTGGGAGGGAGTAGTGATCCGGTTCTGTTTGCATGTTCAGGTGCCTGTAATCCCCACATGGATGGAGGGAGCCATCTTTCTTCAGGACGATGTGTAAGGGTGATGACCATGGACTGGAGGCCTTCTGGCAAAAGCCCATTTCTTCCATTTCTAAAAACGTCTTTTTGGCAGTTGAATCGATGAGGTGCCAGACGTCTTAATTTGGTGAGGACTGAGGTCCTTCCGTGTTGATATGGTGATAAATACTGTGTGTGACAGGAGCCGTGGGCGTTCGGCAAACTTCTGGATGTAAACTTCCTGGTATGATGTGAGGAGGTGGGCGTAGGCATACGTGGGTGTGCTGATGTGGAGATCGAGGTAGGTGGGGGCGGGTTGAAGAGGTGTCGACAAGTACGAGTCTGCGTTTACCAATCGTTGGTGGGCGATATCGTCCAGAAGGTGGAAATGAGAAAAGAAATTGGCCCGAGGATTGACCACGTGATATCAGCAACGAGACACTTCCAATTAAATTTGCCGTTTTCAAACAATAATGTTAGGTTCTCTCAACTGTAGGTGGGTATCGCAGATCCATTCTCTGCTACCAGGCGGACATCAGCAGACTTAGACAGACTACGTCGTGCCCTGAAGAGTACCCTTGGCAAAAGAGAATGATAAGCATCAGTGTGTACCAAAAATCGCACGACTGCTCTTGCATCATTTAAAAAAAACAATTAGAAACACGGGAGGCCACCGCCACGAGCTATGGCCTACTTACATGTTTTTGGCCATTTATAATCTTTGTCATATTTCTTAGTGGCAGCCCCGAATCTGGAGTGGTAGTAGCAAAACTGCGTCTGATTAGCGGTAGTAAGTGTCTGTACAAGTCATTGGGTGGGGCGCGAGCAAGTGGTGGGGAGATGGTGGTTTTCTCGCCGCTCCGGCACATCATGGGGTAGGCGTGTGTATCCTACAGCATTCACGTCAACTTTGCTTGACATTGAATAGGTGTCCTCTTCGTCAGGGGTGGAGGCGTTGATGGAGGTCTTGAAGGTCGTGAAGTGGCTGTCCATAAGGGTATGGTAGCGTGTACAGTTACGTTTAAACAGCATACCCAAAGGACACGAAGTAGGTTCCCCTCACGAGGAGAGCTGTCTGCAGCAGGTTGTAGGTGAGCGATACTCGTCATTTCCCTGAGAGCAAGCGAAGTCCATTGCACCCCCCAATGGTTGTTGGGAGAGCTAAAAAAGCTTTGCTATATGGGCGGCTGGCGACGGCGAGTACTGCTGCAGGAGGTAAGTTTTGAGGACGTTATACGCTATTGAGGTGTCTCCTTGTTTACAAAGCCAGTCGGAGCTTTCCGGGAAGGTGTCCTCGGGTATCGCCGTAAGAACATAATCTGCTTGGTGAATGAGCGAGTCATGCCCTTCATGCGGAACTGGATTTCTGTGCGCTGAAACCTAGTAAACGCCTCTCCGCTGGTGAACAACAATAGTTTGAATAGGGCAAGTCGACCTCCTTGGTCACCAATGTGACGGGCCAAGAGTAGGATGTGAGTTAAAGGCGAGATGAATGCAAGTGAGTAACTTTATTACAGACACATCTAGTATATATACACACTAGATCCCGGTAAGAAGGTCACAAAATACGAACATGCTATTTCTTGTCAAACCGGCAACCATTTCTGTTAACAGTTAACAATGAAATGGGCAGAAAAGTTAATACAAGTTGCTGTCAGTGCGAGGGGAGAGTTAAGATACAAAGTATAATATATACAAAAAATAGAAATTTCGTTACTATGTACGATCGTGTGACAAATAGGTTGTAAAACGGAAAGGAGTCGTAACTTTTCCTTACTGATTATTTGAATTGCTGAATTTTGTCTGTAAAATTTGCCTAAAAATTTCCTGACTTGATTGTAATAGAAGCTCAGAGGTAACACATTATTAATAAAAATCCTGAAACCTCAGAGAACTTAAACATACATGATGTGTTTTTATTGAATTAATCTTTTAGATTTTTGGTTCCGATTTCTGAGGTTTAAAAGGTATTACGTTTCCGAGAGACCAAGACCTCGAGAAAGGGAAAAGTATTATCCTGTTCACTTTCTTTTATAAATTTTATATTACGATGCTTTGTATTTAAGAAATCTAAAAACTGACTCATATAGTCAAAATTTTTGAAAAGTAAAAATGTATCGTCTACATGTCAATGATACAAAAAAGGCTTGAATTTCACAGGCCAATCTGTCAGGCATATATATATATATATATATATATATATATATATATATATATATATATATATATATATATATATATATATATATATATATATATATATATATATATATATAGTGTATATATATATATATACATATATATATATATATATATATATATATATATATATACATATATATATATATATATATATATATATATATATATATATATATATATATATATATATATATATATATATATATATATATATATATATATATATATATATATATATATATATATATATATATATATATATATATATATATACAGTATATATATATATATATATATATATATATATATATATATATATATATATATATATATATATACATATATATATATATATATATATATATATATATATATATATATATATATATTTATATATATATATATATATATATATATATATATATATATATATATATATATATAAATTTATATATATATATATATATATATATATATATATATATATACATACATATATATATATATATATATATATATATATATATATATATATATATATATATATACATATATATGTATATATATATATATATATATATATATATATATATATATATATATATATATATATATATATATATATATATATATATATACATATATATACATATATATTTATATATATATATATATATATATATATATATATATATATATATATATATATATGTATATATATATATATATATATATATATATATATATATATATATATATATATATATATATATATATTTATATATATGTATATATAAAAATATTTATATATATATATATATATATATATATATATATATATATATATATATATATATATATGTATGCATGTATGTATTGTGATGGATAGCTTTGACCACCAAGAAATACACTACACTTTTATCATATTGTATTCACCAAAATACTATACTAAGTCCACAAAAGGTGGAATAGTATCCAAACCTCAAAACGAGTGCAAGTCAATTCAAGGGGACAAAAAAAAAATAACACAAAAATCTCCTTAATTTTAATACACAATATTTAGGCAGAAATAACACCTGAACCACAATAATACAATATTAAATGATACACACTCACTCTTACACTCCCTGTAAAAGAAAATAATTACATAATTAAAGATAGGTCATCAACTCTTGCGGAAAGGAGAAGGCCAACGAAAAATAAGAACATACTAACAAATACAAACTAAATATCCCTAACAAGTTCCTCAAACGCTTCTAGGGGTCTCCTCAAAGAGGACAATAAACTCCCCGGGTGGAGGCTTATTCCGGGTGGCAGGAAACAAGGATCCAAGACGATGGTGTTTAAAATCTTTTTTTTACAATGCTCCAATAATGAAGACAGCCCAGGATTACAGGTCATGGGCCCGGCACATAAATATAGGAATCAGAATTTTTACCTTGGGACAGAGAGGTTCCCTCGGCTTTTACTGAACCAGGGGCAGTACACAATATAATTCTTACTGCAGAGTAAGGATATCCAATGATTATATGGCTTCAAGTTAACCACCGGTGAGGAGACCAAAAATAATAAACAAAGAATATAACATTTCTATATTCAACATTAAAAATAAAAAGAAATTAAATAATTTAGAAATATATAACAACTATGTTACACCTCCCCCAACAAGAAAAAAAAATCTAAAAAATATTTTTTTTTCTTTTATAATGTGATTTAAATTACCTCATACAGGTTATCACATATTGAAATATTAAACTAACACTCAAAAATAATCATTATACAAACTGCAAAATCATGACAAACAAAAGCAAAGAGGGTGGCAATTACCAAGGTTTGCAGCTCACAAGGATAGCAACATATAACAAATACCAGCAACCTCTTCAACTTGGTACTATTCACAGGAAAAGTTTCCAAAACCAGAAACTCTCAACATCACCATTCGATAAGCAGATACTCAATCTAAGAGTTTCACATCACTCACATCATTACTAATCTTAAGAACGAGTCATTGCACTAACAACCGGATTCTGTATATATAGTCCAAAGGCAATAACCTATTCCACACTCAATACACTGTTCAGTTTCACGGATACACTTCACTCACTATCAATAAATGTTTATCTTAAAAAACACTGTCTATTTCAATGTTATATCAAACTTATCATCATAGTGTCCAATACATACACACACACTGAACGACACAGAGAAGACCACCACAAGTCTCCCCTGCCCAAACAAACACACAAAATCGATGAAGCATAATAATTAGCCTTAAAATACAGAATAACCAGATTAGTGCCTATCTCTTTTCTTAGCTTATTATAAACCTTATTGTACCTGACACCTTAAAACCTTTGACCACGTAATTAATCAACCATTAGCAAGTACCAGTGATCACCCTCACCTATAACTTTAAATATCCCGTATACTACACCTAAAACATTATCGTCCTCTGTAAAGATACCATGATTAATAAATCTTAAATATACATTTGTTTCTACTCACTATATGCCCACTTCAACAGCACACACACCATAATTAGAACGATACAGATACTACCTTTAATAACGGCATAGCGCTCTGCCAATTAACTACTATTCAACGCTGCGAGAGAGAAAACTGGCAACAATATTATCTTTTCCTGGGATGTGGGAAAATTATAAATTCCACTCTTGCAGCATGAGACTCCACCTCATCAATCGTTGATTTTTATTCTTGTATCTGGTGATGAAGGTCAGGGGATTATGATCTGTCCAGACCTTAATAGGTGTATCTGAGAGGGAGAGATAAACCTGAAAATGGTTAATATTAAAGCAAGAGTCTCTCTCTACGTTGGGGGGAGGACAACTTTTTTTAAAAGAATGTGACAGGATGAGAAACTCCCTGCTCGTCATTCTGCAACAACACCGCTCCTACACCAACGTCACATGCATCCGTGGCAAGAGAAAAAGTAAGGTGAAAATCAAGAGCTCTCAAGACAGGGAAATTAGGTAATACTCTTTTTAAATTATCAAAAGCCCTTTGTGTTTCATCCGTCCAAACAAAAGCTACTTTCTTTATCAAGAGATTTGTCAACGGATCGGCTATATCCGAAAAATTCCTAACAAACCTTCGGTAGTACCCACTCAAACCAAGGAATCTTCTGACATCCCTCCAACACATAGGGACTACCATATTTACAATACTTTCGATATTGGCCTGCTTAGGAGCAACTTTACCATTACCAACCTCATGACTCAAATATACCACCTTCGCCTTTGCGAATTCACTTTTCTTCAAATTAATTTCCAAACTTGCCTTTTTCAACACCTCAAATAGTGCCCTAATACGTTTTAAATGGGGTTCCCAATCATCACTATAAATAGCAATATCATCAATATACACAACACATCCTTCTAAACCATGAACTAAAGTATTCATTAACCTCTGAAAGATGGCAGCCGCGTTCTTCATACCAAATGGCATAACTTTACATTGAAACAGTCCCTGTGGTGTTAGGAAATCAGACAGGGCCCTTGCCGCTTTGAAAGAGGAACTTGCCAATAACCTTTCAACAAATCCAATTTACTAATGTTTTTGGCCTTACCCATTCGATCAATACAATCTTCAACGCGAGGTAATGGATAACAATCAGATTTAGATAACTCATTCAACTTACGGTAATCAAAACATAACCTGAAATCACCGTCGGATTTCTTTACCAATACAACCAGTGATGACCATGGACTTTGACTAGGTTCAATTAGGTCATGTTTTAACTTATAATCCACTTCCATTGCTATAACCTCATTTTTGAAGGGATTCAACCTGTAAGGAGATCGTTTCACAGGAGTGGCGCTAAATACAACTGCATCATGTTCAAGGACCGAAGTCCTACCCGGTACATCCGAAAATAATTCCTTATAATTGGATACTAATTTCTTTCAAAGACCATTGTTCTTCCTTACCTAAATGTGAAATTACTCCCGAAAAATATTCCAACGACTTTCTATTATCCGACTGCCATTCACATCCATGAAAACAATTATCATCAATAACCTCCCCATCTGAAAAAGAAAAATAGTTATTGTTCTCGGAATCTACCGTATTCCCTATGGTTGCCACGGGAATGACTTTCTCCTGTTCCATATAAGCCTTCAACATATTTACATGACACAGTTGAAAAGGTTTCCTTCTTTGGGGTGTCTCCACTAAATAATTAACTTCACTTTTTTCAAAATTTTCCAAGGACCCGAAAAAGAAGCTTTCAATGGATTCCCTGGGAAGGGTAAAAAAACCAACACTTTATCGCCTACCACAAAGTCGCGGGCCTTGGACCTTCTATCAAAAAAGGGCTTCATTCTTTTTTGGCTACAAAATAAATTTTCACCCACAAGTTTCCAAGCCTTGGTTAATTTATCCCCTAGATTAGACACATGATCCAATAAATTATCCTCAGGGACGTATCCCTCCCAAGACTCACGAACTACATCGAGAGGCCCTCGAACACAATGACCAAACACGACTTGGGACAGAACGAAAAGCGAATAACAAATAAGGCAATTCCTTATCCCATTTAGAGCCATGGCTCAAACAATACTTCTTTATCATAGACTTCAGGGTTTGATGAAATCTCTCCAGAACTCCCTGACTTTCGGGGTGATATGGAGAAAAGGTTGCATGTTTCATATTGAACTCTGCCATTTTATCTTTGAAATGCCTACTCACGAAATTAGATCCAAAACCTGATTGAATTACTTTAGGACTTCCAAACCTGGTAAAAAAGTCAATTAGTACGTCAACAATTTTAATGCTTTTTATGGTACGTAGTGGTATTGCCTCAGGATATCGAGACATCCTATCCATTATTGTCAAGATATACTCATTACCACTACGCGTCCTCGGTAATGGTCTAACCACATCAATAATGACTTCCTTGAAAGGTTTGGAAACTACGGGAATAGGACATAGAGGCGATTTTGGAATCCGCTGATTGGGTTTACCGACCCTCTGACAGACATCACAACTATTGACAAATTTCTTTACATCTGCCTTCAACTTCGGCCAATAATAATTCCCTAACAATTTGCAGGAAGTTTTATGAATTCCAAAATGGCCGAACAAACCACTTTTGTGCGCCAATGACATTAACTCCTTCCTGTAACCAAAGGGAACCATTATCTGTTTCACAATTTCATGATCAACATTATCCACCTCCATAGGCCTACTCAACCTATACAAAATATTATTATCTTAAATTTGGGACCAGTCATATCAGACCCCTTCCCTGACTCGATAGGGAGTCCCTGAAACTCCTTTTTTCTGGGCCTTGATAAGGTTTTCAGTAGTCCAATTTAACTTGTCTGTTAACATTCCAAGATCTACAGCTTGGCTATCACTACGATCTAAACTACTTAAATATATATCAATTGTTGACTCGGCAGCGTCAACAACACTAGCACTAGAC
>NC_090741.1:134027216-134029716 GCF_036898095.1 Palaemon carinicauda | reverse complement strand
AAATTTAAAGGTGGTCCACCATTTATATTCCTGGTTTGTACCAGAAAGGGTTTCTTTTATGGTTAGATTTTATTCCTTTTCAGTTGAAGCATAAACTCTCTGAGCAAAAGCTCGTAGCTGAGTATAGTAATTCCAGGTCAAATCTGATCTGTTACCCTTCCAAAGATGATAGGCCTCCTGCTTCTCCAAACAAGCATTGTCGACATTCTTCATTGGACCATTGTTTGTCCTTCACTCAGTACCTTACCACTTGAGAAAAGGGGTACGCCTATCAATTATGTTGACTAGAGGCTTATTCAAAGGGACAACAAGATCAACACTACTATACAATCGTGACCAATTCAAACCCAAAGGTTCATGCAAAATCCCATTCCAGTCTGCTTGAGATTTCACATAAATCTTACAAGAGTATTATACATCAGGTGCAGGCTGCTAAGTCTTCACTTCTAATGAAATCAAGGCGTGATCAGATGTCCTGACTGGAGAATCAGCCTTACTTGTTATAACGGAAGGGGAGTCAGTGTATACGAGGTCCGCGCAGTTTCCAGACCTGATTCAGAGCAAAAGTCTATAGCTCTTAGGCCATGGCGACCGAAGGAGAAAGAGAACTTAACTACTCCCTACGGTAAACATTGAAACCACAAACAAAAGCACAGGGGGCCTTTTTATCACCTTCCTGTATCTTAGCTATAATAGTAAGAAGACATTCGAAGGTAGAATCATTCATGTCTGGATTTCTGTGGATTGAACACATAGAAGTTGTTATGCCTACTGCAAACTTTTATTACCTGAATCTCAAGACATCCACATTCATAGCAGGACTTATGAGACGCAGGGTACTCAGTCTTCATATACACAGCCATTCCCCTGGCCCTAGGGATGGCAGCACGTTTCAAAATTATCGGCTTCTTTATTAGTTTATTTATAAGATTGCGATCATAGTAGCGTTTGAAAGTACATTTATGAGTAAATAACATCGGAAAATAGTTTGAAAAAATATAAAGAGATCATGATGTATATATTATGCTGCTTTGCCGTGGGTTTGTAAGATTAACTGCGATTGTAAAGTAACCCATAACATGACGTGACAAACTGTCTAAGGATAATTGGAAGAGGCATTGGAAGGAAAAAAAATCCATAAGGACAACCAGGAGATTGCCATAAACAATTCTAGCCGATGAGAAACCCAATGTGTCCTTGAGAATGATTTTCAATTAGAGTGGGACAAAGAAGAGTTGTGGAAACCAGTCAGAGTAGTAGCAGCAGGACATCAGAGTTGCTTAGTGGGTATGATGGAAACATTCCATCATTATTTAGCTGCAAGATTATAAGTGGTATCTGATGTATGGCAATGCTGAGAAGATACCCAAGGATGCCGAAAATTAAAATGTAAAAGTGCTACAAGTAATAAGGTGTGGAATGCCATTTCTTGCTATTCATACGTATGCGAAAGTTGTATCTTTCATCGGTAAGGCTTTCTGTGAGCGAGCTGAGATATCAATAACTGTGGAAGATAACTATGTCATTGTGACGTGGTTAGGGGGCTAACCAAGTAAACTTAAATATAGGCAAAAGGAGACAGAGGCGATGAGAAGTACCCCATCCGAATCAGCTTGTCAATGCATTTTGAAACTTCAAATGAAACACAGGCGTGGACTGATACTTATTGTATTAGTGATGCCTGCTTTATGAATTTTGACTTCACGTGCTCTGGTTTAGATCGCCATGAGGAGTACGAGATGTCCTGGATAAATTGAAACACATTTTGGCACTTGGAGGCAATTGTACTGAAGTCATATATGAAATTATCAAGAAAAAAATCTTTCCAGCGGAAGAGAGTCAGAAGGGACGTGTGATCCTTGTGAATTACGAACATGCCTCTTCAAAAATGGCAAACAGACAAATACACCGTCAGTAGTTCCCCTTCGCAGGTGGCCTAGCTGGATTCCGCCTTGGAAAGTTTTCTTCATAAAAGGCCGATTTGTGGAAAGTACAGATCCATGGAGCACTTGCTCGAGTAACGCTTCTAAAACAAGGTTACTAGCATAGGTGAAGAGTAGGAGGGGTGCAGTTGATACAGGAAAAGTTTGGTTAGTCGAAGTTGATAAGTCTTTCTTTGCATTGATGAAGGATCCCTCCCAAATCTGATGGGGTATCCTATTCAAATTTTTTAAATCTTATCTTTTATTGTCCAAAGACTGAGTCGAACAGCGTGACTAGAGTGGTAAAAATGGCTGGCACCGACAGGTAAAAATAGTTCACCATAACCAGGATCTCCCTAAAATGGAGGAAGCGAAAAAAATAAGAAAGAGTGAATTCGTAAGAGGGAGATACAAAAGACATGTAATGCATTTATGATTTTATGACTCAGAAACTGAGGCAGGCATTTATCCAATTGTTTCATCGAGAAACTTATCTGAATTAGCTAGGGCTCAAAGTTTCATAAATCATGATTGCCGAAGTTGTTTGTCTCTATAATTCACCATAAAGGGGATTACTA
>NC_090741.1:133974716-134022216 GCF_036898095.1 Palaemon carinicauda | reverse complement strand
CATAGTTACAGGTATTTAACCAGACTTGCCTAGTATGCTTCCACCAAGACAAACATACACACAAGCATACACCCATCCACGTGCACAAATATATATATATATATATATATATATATATATATATATATATATATATATATATATATATATATATATATATATATATATATATATATATACAAATATATATATATATATATATATATATATATATATATATATATATATATATATATATATATATATTTGAATATATATATATATATATATATATATATATATATATATATATATATATATATATATATATATTGTAATGTCCTAACATATTTCTAATTGTTACCTTTATATTAAGCCTCCACAATCGCCATCTGTTGTTTGGTTATGTCTCCAGACTTATATTTTAGTCCTTGTTTTCCTAGCACCGCTAGTGAATTATTGTAAAATTACTTGTTATTTTTATTGTTGATCCTTGGGAAAACTGACTTAACAGCTTTCCATGCTTCGGTAAGGGGAGAGCTCCTTAACCTTTGGTGGTGAATACTTGTTTCTTAATTTAAAGCATTGTAATATTGGGCTATTCTTTATAATGAGAAGGGAGTAATATACTTTTGATTGTACTAATGGTTGTATTTATCCTACGGTAACCATTGAAGCATATAATAATTGTTCGATCACGAGTGTCAACTAAAAATAGAAAAAGGTTAACATCAAGGAAAAACAGAAATTCATTACAGTGGGGGCCTGACCGGGATATGAAGTGAAATGAAGTGAAGTGAAGTGAAGTGAAATGAAGTGATTAAAGCTCGTTAGTATAGTGATCGAATTTTGTGAATTTTCGTTAGTGTACAATCAATAGATATACCTCCACTGTTGTTGAGCTCTCCCTTCTGCGATCAAGGTGCCGTATTGTATACGTCATCGCAAGTATTATTGATAGTTTGGAGGGAGTGCAGCGCAAGGAATCGGTACTTAGTCTCCGGTCTGTTGCCTTGAGGTTGCCGACTATCGTTTTTTTTGCGTTCCTTAGTCACCCCAGACGTATTAGAATGCTTCTGGATTAATTTCCTTCATAGGGTACCCATCCCCTCTTGCCGATTGTTTGAAGGAAGTGCAGTGCAAGGAATCGGTACTTAGTCGCCATTCTGTTGCCTTGACATTGCCGACTGTCGCTATTACGTTCTTTAGTTACCCCAGTCATATTGGAACACTTAGGGTAACCATCCCCTCTCATCATTCAGGGATTAATTTCCCTCGGGGATTACTCTCCCTCTTTTACAGAATACGAGAACCCAGGAACGCGTTTTCCTAGTGCTTTAAGTGGGTTTCGTGAAATTGATTTTGTATAACCTCAGTGTACGTTCCTTAGTGGATTTTACATAGCAAAGTGATAGTTTAGTGAAAGTGACATTGTGCAACCTCCAGTGTGTGTTAGTGGTTCTTGTATATTTAAGTGAGTTTTTGTGAAAAGTGACGTTAACTAGTGCATCGTGCGTTGTTAGTCATAGTTTCGAAAAAGTTAGTGACTTATGTTGTTTATGATTTCGTTAAGGTAACGTTAAGTGGCAGTTCGGTGAAATCTTTATTGACTATTAGTGTATATTTCTTTAAAGTGGTAATATATTCATACCCGTGACAGTAAGTGTTAGTGATTTATTGACATCGTGTTAGTGATTCGGTTATTTATTGAAATCGTGTTAGTGATTCAGTGATTTATTGACATCGTGTTAGTGATTCGGTTATTTATTGACGTCGTCATTTTGATTCGGTGATTTGTTGACGTCATGTTTTTGATTCGGTGATTTATTGACGTGTTAGTGATTCGGAGATTTATTGCCCTAGTGCTTAAGTGATTCGGTGAATAGACCATGAAGGGATAGGAATTTAATAATTCTGCGGTTTAGCCATTGGTGATTCAGTGTTTTAGTGATAGTGATTCGGTGACAGTGACTGAAAGTGCTCGTAGTGGACCAAAAGTGCTTTTTATGATCCACCATGTCTTTCAATGCAGAGAAGTTTTTTGAGGGCCCACGGGGGCACCTCTTATCGTTGAGAGATGCCAAGAAAAATGACTTGCGAAAGATTGCTGAACAAGCAGGGATTCCTGTATTGCCCTCCATGGTGAAAGCAGAACTGCTGGGTAGAGTTTTGGATTTTCTGGTAGCCAAAGCTTCCGTTTCATCAGAAGAAACTGCTCCCCTTCGGCCACTTACGTTAGGGAGAGGTGAAGCTAAGGCTATAGAGGATCCAGAATTGGTGAAGCTCAAGTTGCAGCTTGAATTGGAGAGAGAGAAAAAGGCAACTCATCAAGCTGAATACGAGCAGAAAGAAAGGATGATAGCCTTGGAACGACGGGAAAGAGAAGAAAAGATACAAATGGAGAGACAGCTCGCCAGTATCAGGTTGAACGAGAAAGGCAAAGAGAGAGAGCTTGGCGAATGTTTTTCCCTCAATAAGGCTCTTAACCCTGGATAGGTACGCTCCTCTGACACCCCTTTAAGGGTATACTCGGACGTGCGCGACCCCGACGCCAAAAAAAATTCTTGAAAAATCAGTTTTTGCAGTAACCTCCTTTTTACTTTTGCCAAAAAAAACTTCAATGAATGCTCAAAACAACTATAAAGATAAATACTACTCATCTGCAGAAAAACTATTTATTATAAATATTTTAAAAAATTAAGTAGAAAAAAAAGACCTTACATAAAAATTCATAAAAAAAAAGTTTATACATATATACACAAATCCTTTTAGGAATTGATTCTTGAATGTTTATGACACATCTTGATGTATTTTGGATGAAGTCAGACCCATGGAGGTGAAGATCTGAAATGAGAAAAAAAGGGTAACTTTTTTCGGCCAAAAAAATTTGTCCAAATTTCATGAATTTTTTTGGGTACCCAAATGAAATAGGAAGTGGCTAATTTTTTTAGGGAATAAACATATGTTATCCTAAAATAGAAATATGTAAAAAAATCTTCATTATTTTGTAAATTACATTTATATTAGGGGCCATATCTAAAGGTAATTTTTTGAGTACTTAGAAATTTCGTAAAGAAATACATAAATTTAATATATAATATGATATTTATGCAGGTAAAAATATACTAAAATATCACAAATTCTATAAGGAACAAGAATATATATAGATAGGGCAACTTACGCTTCGGATATGTCCACAAAATGGCCGCCAACCACACTGACTCAGACTCCCTAATCTGCCACTTTAAATGTAGGAAGGGTATGTCAATTTCAAGGTGTTATTTACTAATCTAATTATTCTTGGATATGCATAAAAATTTTATGGTGGGTTGCTGGATAATTGTCGATTATTTTACAACTATAAAATTAAAATTCTGACCCAAACAAAATTTTTTGAAGGGAAATAAAATCGAAAAAAAAATGTAAAACAATATAATATTTTAGCTAAAAAAAATTTGATGATATTCAATCAAAAAAGAAGTAAACAAAATTTTCCGACAAATAAACATCTAGAGGAATCATTACTCTGTGATAGTTCCTTAGTAGGTAGTAATTTTGAAAGAAATGGGAAAAAACGAAAAAGTGCCAATCGCAGAAAAATCGAACACATACCTATATATACGCCATATCTGGCTAAAAATAAAGATAGGCATGGGTAGCCGGATCATCTAGAAACACTTTCCAACACTATAAATATACAAGTTTTGCGACACTACTTGCCAATTCCTTACGGTAACATGACTAAGCAAAAAAATGCAAAACAAATAAAAAGGGGCACTCGCGGAAAAATGGCCAACATTCTAATATACGGCATTTCAGAAAAAAAAAATTTCAGCCACGTACTAGGCAAACCATCAAGGCACATTTTCCGACAAATAAACATATAAATGAATCATTACTCTGTGATAGTTCCTTAGTACGTAGTAATTTTGAAAGAAATGGGAAAAAACGAAAAAATGGCAATCACCGGAAAATCGAACACATACCTATATATACGCCATATCTGGCTAAAAAAAAGATAGGCATGGGTAGCCAGATCATCTAGAAACACTTTCCAACGCTATAAAATTATAAGTTTTGCGACACTACTTGTCAATTCCTTACGGTAACATGACTAAGCAAAAAAATGCTAAACAAATAAAAAGGGGCACTCGTGGAAAAATGGCCATTCTAATATACAGCATTTCAGAAAAAAAAATTTCAGCCACGTTCTAGGCAAACCATCAAGGCACATTTTCCAACAAATAAACATATAAATGAATCATTACTCTGTGATAGTTCCTTAGTACGTAGTAATTTTGAAAGAAATGGGAAAAAACGAAAAAATGGCAATCACAGGAAAATCGAACACATACCTATATATACGCCATATCTGGCTAAAAAAAAGATAGGCATTGGTAGCCAGATCATCTAGAAACACTTTCCAACACTATAAAAATATAAGTTTTGCGACACTTCTTGCCAATTCCTTACGGTAACATGACTAAGTAAAAAAATGCAAAACAAATAAAAAGGGGCACTTGCGGAAAAATGGCCAACATTTTATTATACGCATTTCAGAAAAAAAAATTTCAGCCACGTGCTAGGCAAACCATCAAGGCACATTTTCCGACAAATAAACATCTAAATGAATCATTACTCTGTGATAGTTCCTTATTACGTAGTAATTTTGAAAGAAATGGGAAAAAACGAAAAAATGGCAATCACAGGAAAATCGAACACATACCTATATATACGCTATATCTGGCTAAAAAAAAATAGGCATGGGTAGCCAGATCATCTAGAAACACTTTCCAACACTATAAAAATATAAGTTTTGCGACTCTACTTGGCAATTCCTTACAGTAACATGACTAAGCAAAAAAATGCAAAACAAATAAAAAGGGGCACTCGTGGAAAAATGCCCAACATTCTAATATACGGCATCTCAGATAAAAAAAAAAGACATGCACGTGTTAGCCCAACCATCAAGGCACACTTTCTAACACATAAACATGAAAAAAAAAATCAATAATATACGGCAATTCCTTACTACGTAGTAAATTTTTACAAATATTGAAAAAAAAAACAGAAATTGGCAACCGCAGTTAAATACCCAATATACCAATAACTACGTCGTATCTGACAAAAACAAAGTCACGCATGGGTAGCCAGATCATCTAGACACACTTTCCAACACTAAAAAAGCAAAAGTTTTACGACACTATTTGGCAATATCTTACGGAAAAATGACTTGGCAAAAAAATTAAAAAAAAATGAAAAAGGGGCACTCGCGGTAAAATGCCCAACATTTTAATATACGGCATCTCAGATAAAAAAAAAGACATGCACGTGTTAGCCCAACCATCAAGGCACACTTTCTAACACATAAACATGAAAAAAAAAATCAATGATATACGGCAATTCCTTACTACGTAGTAAATTTTTACAAATATTGAAAAAATACAGAAATTGGCAACCGCAGTTAAATACCCAATATACCAATAACTACGTCGTATCTGACAAAAACAAAGTCACGCATGGGTAGCCAGATCATCTAGACACACTTTCCAACACTAAAAAAGCAAAAGTTTTACGACACTATTTGGCAATATCTTACGGAAAAATGACTTGGCAAAAAAATGAAAAAAAATGAAAAAGGGGCACTCTCGGTAAAATGGTCCTCGTGGTGATGAATGACATTTTAACTAAAAAAAAATCATGCACATGGTAGCCAAACAATCCACCAAGACTTTCCACAACTGATAACCGATACAAGTTGCACCATTCTACGACAATTTCATAATACGTAATAACTTTGATAATTATGCAAATTACCCTAGAAGGGTAAACTCGGTCGCGTTCGACCCCGACGGGTCTCAGAAATCGGGGAAGGAGTACAGTTACAGCAATGCACATCTGGACACTACTAGAGCATGTAGGCGAGACACCTACTGCAGGTCGATCACCCACAAATTCAGTCACGGGGGTGAGTCACGTGAGAAAAACCTCTTTTTTTTTTACGCTCGGGGTCGCGGACGACCCACCGTACCGTTCCAGGGTTAAACTACTACCACCGTTTGATGAAAAAGAACCAGACGTGTTCATTGGTATTTTTGAGGACACAGCCACAACCTTGCATTGGCCAAAAGAACAATATGTTCTACTCATTCGGAGTGCACTGAAAGGCAAGGCTGCTCATATAGCTTCGCAAATGTTAGAGGAACGAGATTACTATGTCCTAAAGAAAGCTGTCCTTGATGCCTATACCATTACAGCTGAAGGGTATAGGCAAATGTTCAGGAACTCTACCAAAGGAACCACCCAAACTTATTTGGAATAGTTTCAGGTCAAATTAAAACAGTTTAGAAAATGGCTAGAATCGGAAAACATAACTACCTTTGAACAATTACAGAACTTAAAGGTACTAGAGGAGTTTTTGAGGAGAATTCCTTCCAACATTTCTATGTACATCAGAGAACGGCAGGAGAAGGAGGGGAAGAAGGCGGCTCTTCTTGCTGATGAATATCACCTCATCCATAAGGTAAAGAAACGTAACTCTACAGATCAGGCAAGTATAAATATTTATTGTTCCTTCTGTAAACAGAAGGGACATGCCATTAAAGACTGTCCTAACCCCCGATGTCAATTTTCTAAGGTTATGCAGCCTTCTCAGCAAACAGCAGGGAACAGACCAGAGACTACTCAGAGCAAAAACCAAAGAAGGATTACTCTCCATTGTTCTCAAGTCACAAATGACTTCTCTTATTTCCTTTGCTCTGGTACTGTCAATAATTACCCTGTAAAGTTGTTAAGGGACACAGGATCGTCACAAACTATAGTAAGTGGTAAATTGAAACCTCTGACTCAGCCTACTAATAAATATGTTACCATCACTGATTTATCCAGTAAATTAGCGTTACCTCTGGTTAATATGCATATAGATTGCCCTTACTTTACTGGAAGAACCGAAGTAGCCTTACTGGATAGAGAATTGCCTTGTGAGAAAGCTGATATTCTGTTAGGAAATGATTTAGCTGAAGGAACTGTCTTACCTAATCTCATTATTTCTCAACCAGGGTGTATAATAGAAAATGAGCAGAACCAACAGGAAATTCTACCTTGCCAAGCCACCACTCGTTCTGCTGCTACTAAAGCTGCAATTGGAGCTCCCACTGATGACGACACCTCCAACTCCTTACCAGACTTGGTTGGTCTCCATCATGATGAATTCATCAATCTTCAGAGATCAGATGATAGCCTTAAGGAATGCTTCAATAAGGTTGAAAATCCCTCGGATAAGAGCCATAAGTTACCGTTATTTTATCTAGAGAATAATATCCTCATGCGTCATTACAGGTCTCCTACACTGACTGAGAAAGACTCGTGGCGCGACTGTCATCAACTGGTTTTACCTGGCAGCCTCCGATCTTCAAACATGAAATTAGCCCACTCTGCTGAGAGTCATCTAGGCATCACGAAGACATACAGGCACCTCCTAGAAGATTTCTACTGGCCCAAAATGAAGATGGACGTATAGAGTTTCGTAGAGAGGTGTCATGTGTGCCAAGTTACCGGAAGACCTGATGAAAAGATACCACCAGCCCCTCTAGTGCCCATTATGGTCCCTAGTACACCTTTTGATAAAATAATTATAAATTGTGTTGGGCCTTTGCCAAAGACTAGCCGGCGTAATGAATATATACCAAGTGTTCTTTGCCCACTACTAGGTTCCCTCTAGCATTTCCACTTAAAAATATCTCTGCTAGAAACATTATCCAACAACTGATAAAAGTTTTTACATTGTTTGGTTTTCCTAGGGAACTTCAATGCGATAGAGGTACCAACTTTACCAGTATTTTATTCCAGGGTGCTCTCCATCAATTTAATATCTTTAATGTTCTCTCTTCAGCCTATCATCCTCAATCCAATGGGGCCTTAGAGAGAGTTCATCAGACTCTAAAGAATTTGCTACGACGATATGGAATGGAAACGGAGAAGGAATGGGATGAAGACATAGACTTGCTTCTGTACATACTTCGGAGCGTACCAAATGAGTCTACAGGAGTTTCTCCATTCGAGATGATGTTTGGACGAAGACCCAGGTCAAACCTCAGCATGATAAAAGAACAGATACTAAAAGGTTCTAGGAAATAAAATCAGGTAAGCCTTCCCCAATACTTGAAGTCGTTGAAGGAAAAGTTGTTGCATATCCATGCCTTTGCTCGAAAGAACTTGTAGCATGCTCAAGAGCTTATGAAGGATAGATATGACAAGAAGGCAAAGGTAAGAGAGTTTAAGTGTGGAGATAAGGTGCTGGTATATCGCTGCATACCTGGCTCTCCCTTGAGAGAGAAATTCATGGGACCTTATAAGATTATCAGGCGGACCACAAAAACAAACTATGTTATTGCAACTCCTGACAGACGTAAGCCAACTCAGCTTGTACATGTGAACTTGATAAAACCCTATCATGAATCTACCACAGGTATAGTTAATCATGTAATTCATGACTTTAAATCTGCCAAGCAGAGTTTGTCACTAACGCCTCATAATCACAGGTCACAGAATGAGATGCAGAATGAGGTGCAGACTCCTACCAAGGTTGGTACAGACGTGAGCCACGAGGATGACGAGACTGATTTCAATGTGAAGTCGACTTTGTCTTGGAAGGACATGAACAATTCGGAAATTCTAAAGTCCCTTCCACGGTTCCTAGACTGTTCACCAAATCAAAAGAAAGACTTGAGTATACTCATTAGCAAGTATGCATCAATTTGTTCAGATAAGCCTGGAAGTTGCACCAAAGTAAAGCATGATTTAGTACTAGAACCTAATACAAACCCCATCAGACAATCTTTTTACAGGGTATCTCATCGCCATCTGCCTATCTTGAAACAGGAAGTGGAATACCTGCTGGAACATAACCTCGCTAAGCCCAGTACATCCCCTTGGGCTTCTCCATGCATTCTGGTAAGGAAAGCCAACAATACCTACCGTTTGTGTACTGATTATAGAAAACTTAATTTAAAGACTGTAAAAGACTCTTACCCGTTGCCCAGAATAACTGATATAATAGATTCTGTCAGTAATGCCCAATATTTAACTCAAATAGACCTTCTGAAAGGCTACTACCAGATTAAGCTAACCGAAAGGGCCAAAAAAGCTTCAGCATTCATCACTCCTTTTGGTTTATTTGAATATAATGTATTGCAATTTGGCCTAACCAATGCCCCAGCTACATTTCAGAGGACTATGCAAGACATCATCAGGGGTCTCCCCCATGTATATGTGTACCTGGACGACATTGTCGTAGCAACCACTACCTGGGAAGAACACCTGAGAATACTAACTTCCCTCTTCGAAAGATTAAGAGAGGCATACTTGACCATCAACCTTGCAAAGAGCTCCTTTGGTAAAGGTCAGGTAACTTATCTTGGTCACATCATAGGAAGTGGCACAATTGTCCCTAAGGATGTGAACATTGGTGCCATCCAGGAATATCCAGAACCAAGGAATAGGAAAGAGCTTAAGACATTTTTAGGCATGGTGTCATACTATTCCCGATTTTGCCCTAATTTTTCAACAATCACTGCTCCACTTTTTGCTCTAACTTCAACCAAAGTACCTTTTAAGTGGACATTTAATCATAACAGGGCCTTTGATCAGCTAAAACTATTTATGGTTTCCAAGCCACTTCTACAAGCTCCTGACTTCACCAAACCTTTTTTCCTTCAGGTAGATGCCAGCAACATCGGTTTTGGTGGTGTTCTTCTACAGGAAATTGCGAGATAATGATCTGCATATTACGAAGGCAGATAAGTCTAACGTGTTTGTAATAATGGATAAAGATGAGTATGTAGGAAAGATGGATCATATGTTGTCGGATAATGAAACTTATTCTGAAGTACGTGGAAATCCCTTAGAAACTGTAAATAGTAATTTCAATAGGAAATTAAAATCCATCTTGAAAGGATATGATGCATTCATTAAGCAATTTTCTTCCCAATGTGCCACATTACCGTATATGTACGGTCTTATTAAAACTCATAAGATTAATAACCCTGTCAGGCCAATAATCAGTTCAGTTGGTAGTGTTTCTTATGAATTGTCGAAGTGGTTAGTGCAAGTCCTCATGCCTATTGTTGGAAATATATCCCAATCACATATAAAGAATAATACAGATTTTGTTAACAAGTCGCTTAGTGCTCGCATTGATTTTAACTTTAAAATGGTAAGTTTTGATGTAACGTCTTTATTTACGAAGGTTCCAGTTGATCTATTGACATTTTTATCTGACGAATTAAGTAAGCATGTTTTACCTTTATCTTATGACAAAATGATTGAATTGATTAAAATATGTGTTAAAGACTGTAAATTTGTTTTTAGTGGAAAGTACTACCTACAAAAGTTTGGAATGGCAATGGGTAATCCCCTATCCCCAGTACTCAGTAACCTTTACATGGAATTTTTCGAAGTAAAACTGTTGCCAGCGATTTTGCCTAAAGGGGTTCTTTGGTTTCGTTATGTTGACGATATTTTTTGTGTTTGGCCTACATATGAGAATCTAAATATTTTTTTGGAAAAGTTGAATAGTTTAGTATACTCCATAAAATTCACTATTGAAGAAGAGAATCATTGTAAACTGCCATTTTTAGATGTTTTAGTGCATAGAAATGATAGAGGCTTTATTTTTGATATTTACAGGAAACCTACTAATGTTTGCTCCCACATTCATTTTTATTCAAATCATCAAACTAGTGTAAAAGTTTCTGTTTTTTCAAGTATGTTTTTAAGGGCTTTAAGGATTTGCAGCCCCGAATTTATAGACGCAGAATTTCGTAGAATTAATGACATAGGAATTAAATTAAAATATCCTAAAGTTTTAATTGACAAGTCTCTACAGAAAGCTAGGCATATATTTTATTCCGACAAGTATAGGGAACCTTATAAGAATGAGAATGTGCTGGCACTTCCATACAATGAAAACTTTGCTTATATAAAAGATTTATTGAAAATTTTCAAAGTAAATTTAGTTTTTAAAAGTTCAGGAACGGTAAAGAATGTCCTAATAAATAATTCTCCAAATTGTAATAGTGGCTCTATTTACATAATTCCATGTACAGGTTGTGACAAGAAATATGTGGGTCAAACCGGAAAATTGCTTAACAACCGAATTAAACAACATCGATATGCAGTTAGGACAGGACAAATGTCTAGTGCCTTGTTTGTCCACATGAACGATTTTAACCACTGTATTGACTGGGAAAACTCCTCAGAGATTTTATTTTGTAAAAATCTTGTTAAAAGAAATATTATTGAATCTGCTTTTATTAAATATTTTAATAATCAAATTTTAAATCTCAGTTCTGGTCTTTTTAAACTAGACACTCATCTTGTTAATGAAATTGTAAGGAAGTACAATGTAAACATTTAGTTTGACGATTGTTATATTACTAGTATTTTATTTTAAACAACAATTGTTTATTCATTTTTAACAACTGTTTGTTATTTTAGCATATTGATGATGCTTTGCTAGTTTGTGGCTTTTATTACTGTTTTGGTAGGTTTCTTTATTGTATGATTTTATTTTCTATTTCACTTTGTACCCTGAAAAAGTGTACGTAATACACGAAAGCGCTTGGTACCTGGTCTTTTCCTTTCATGTTTCCTGTGGATTTTACCCTTTAATATATATATATATATATATATATATATATATATATATATATATATATATATATATATATATATATATATATATATATATATATATATATATATAATGTTCAAATAAGCCATATATATTTTTGATACATTAATGTCTGGATTCTCTTAACGACATCGGGATCAGAGCCCCAGGCGAAATCACACAAAGACAAGAGCTTTTGTCCGGCCGGGAATCGAACCCTGGTCGGCAAGCTTGTATAGACAGTGACTAAACCACTTGGCCACGAAGAAATATATGGCTTATTTGAATATGAAAAACACGTCTAAATATATATGTATATATATATATACACACACACACACACACACATATATATATATATATATATATATATATATATATATATATATACATATATACATATATACATATATATATATATATATATATATATATATATATATATATATATATATATATATATATATGTATATATATATATATATATATATATATATATATATATGTATATATATATATATATATATATATATATACTGTATATATAAATATATGTATATATATAAATATATGAATATATATATATATATATATATATATATATATATATATATATATATATATATATATATATATATATAAATATACATATATATATATACATATAAATATATATATATATATATATATATATATATATATATATATATATATATATATATATATATATATATACAGTATATATATATATATAAATATATATATATAATATAAATATATATATATAAGTATATATATATATATATATATATATATATATATATATATATTTTATATATATATATATATATATATATATATATATATTTTATATATATATATATATATATATATATATATATATATATATATATATATATATATATATATATACATATTTATATATATATATATATATATATATATATATATATATATATATATATATATATATATATATATTGATTTTTTAATCTATATTAATTCCCTGAAGGTGGTCTAAAAAATTTACTTGGTATTGTTATTCTGACGAGGTTTTAGTTACTCTAAAAAAATATATAATTCCTGGGGTTATAGTTTCAATCACCAACATTGGTGACATCCTTAAAATTTACGATAGAAAAAAAGTAAAGCAAATAATAGTATCCCTTTCATCTATACATTTATTTTTAAGTCTACCATGGTTTTTTTTTTTTTTTTTTTTTTTTTTTTTTTTAAATATGCAGACCTGAGTACATTCTGTAGAGGATAAGTTGAATAAAATTAAGGATAATTCCACTAATCTCTGCTATTTATTTTTTTCTAATTTAGAGAAGTGGAAAAATAAAGTTAAAAAAAAATACATATTGCCCAATTAAAAAAAAAATTATTTTTTACTTTGTCTTTAATTTCATGATTTTTTTTTTATTATTCCATACCCTATTTTCCTTAAAAAAAAAAAAAAAGATATTAGAGTATTATGAAAATATAATCGTACTTTGAAATTAAGTTAATTAAGAATATTTCTAGAAATGATAACAATATAATATATAGTATTTCTTGTTCAAATTGTAACTTGTTCAATGTCTTCTAATTGTTTTTTTTTTTTTTCTTTACATAAATACTTGGTTTGAAATAAGCGTGCATGGACCCTGGAGTTACAAAAGAGAAATTTACATTTCGACTAGACCAACTATTTGTGGCAACCTCTTTCATTTATCGTTGTCAACTCAACTTCAAATGCCAGCAACAGCGATAGAATTATCTTTTGTAAATTCAAGTCAACAGTTGAAACATTTTGCATGCCATTGAGTCTAATGAAAATTTTCTAATTGAGAGTTTGATGGCGTTAAGACACTCTTTTGTCATACTAGAAACATTTTCTGTACACAACCTTTTTGTTCACTTTTCAACAGTAATATGGTTTTGGGAAAGGTTTCCGAAAATAAACATTTTTTTTCTATAAAAATAATTGAATTCCGTATTACAATCGACATACTTATTCTATTACACATTGTGTCATATTTTTGCATAATGTATATTCGTTTTTCACTAAGTTGGCAATACTTTCACCACCTTTGAAATATCTTGTAGATCTATATTACCTAATGAATAGACCACTCAATGTGTAATAAATATTCACTATTTGATATTGTTCCAACAAGGTTTCTTAACTGTATATTTATCTTTAAAGGTTTTATAGTTTTAGATTTTTTAGTTTGGGAAGATTGGTACTTTTTTTATAATGCTTAATAAGATTCTCATTTCATAAGTTATCGATAGAATCTTTAACATCAGTAATGGGCCAAAAATAAATATTATTTTTGTCTCTGAAGTCGAACATGAAACTGCAAAGAGTGATCAACCTTCCTCGCTAGAACCCCACTTCCATTAAGGATTCCTCTATTTTCCCTTGTTTCTCATGGATGATTTATTTCTTCTTATTTTCAGCTGAAGTCAATGGAGAGGTACAAAGTTCCTAGAGTAATACATACAGTAGATCACGCACAGTGACCTAACAGCATTACTATACTAAAAATGTACATCTATTCTTTCTTGCAGGTTCACTGAACAAGTTGTACTCTCTGAGGAAATCTTTGTATTCATATATGAAGGTGGCGTTATGTCCCGTGGGAGAACTGCTCAAGAAGCAACACGTTTCTTACTCGGGAGAATTTTTTCATTTTCATGCTGAACTTTCTCCGGCCACTGCCATTCTACGAATTAGGAAAAATTTTAAAGTAACTATGCTGTGATTCTCATGTGATGACTCAAAAAGTAGTACGGAGAAAATATCTTTTTGAAAATATACAGTACAATAAAATCTTTTAATGAGACTCAGCGATACTTCGACTTTTTGTGTGTTAATTGAATTGTTGACATTGTAGTAAAGCCAATTTGAAAAAAAAAAATATGTTATTCATTATAACAGTGTATTTTTATTTATGAATAGACGAAGTAATTACATGTTATTTAGAAATATATATGTATATATATATATATATATATATATATATATATATATATATATATATATATATATATATATATATATATATTTATATATATATATATATATATGTATATATATATATATATATATATATATATATATATATATATATATATATATACATATATATATATATATATATATATATATATATATATAAATATATATATATATATATATATATATATATATATATGTATATATATATATATATATATATATATATATATATATATATATATATATATATATATATATATATATATTTTAATAAGGCTATAAATGTCAATAATTTATTTGAATATATATTAAGAAGTCACATATGATATACATATAACGGTTGTCAGTTCTGAATGTATTGCTTTTAGGATTCCGATTTACTCCCATAAGAAAAAGACCGTAAAAGTAACAATAGGTTATATATATATATATATATATATATATATATATATATATATATATATATATATATATATATATATAAATATATATATATATATATATATATATATATATATATATATATAGATATATATATATATAGATATATATATATATATATATATATATATATATATATATATATATATATATATGTATATATATATATATATATATATATATATATATATATATATATATATATATATATATCGATTTAGATTGAGCTTGCCTGTATTGCTCAAATTTTCATAATTAAAAGAAGGTTTGTCTATTTCACGAAGTTCAATTCTTAACCACACAAATTACAAAATAGATATGATATGGATTCATTTTTAGTGAAACATAATGGTTGCAAAGAAATAGTGACCTCTTTTTAGAATTTCGTTAGATTTTTTTTGTCTAAGATCTATAATATTTAATTAAAAAAGTAAAGTCTATCTTTAATTCGTAAAGCAAATACAGCAAGCAGCGCAGATAAAAAAAATAGCATAATGCCCTCTTTACAATCATTCATTACACTACCCACATTAGCGGCTATGCGATTGCACTAAATTTAAAGGACGTCAGCCATTAAATGTCACATGCTTATAATTTCATTGCTATATTTCTAAATATATGTTAAAATTTTATGCCACTGCCAACGTTATTTACAAAATCTGTTAAATTTATAAAAAAAAATGTTACCCTGGGGCAAAAAAGAAGAAGAAGCATACCACCATCAAAAAGAAAGATGGATCTGTTATAACAATAGAAGATGAAGAAAGACAACGTTAGATGGAACATTTTAGTAAGGTTATGAGTAGGAGATACAAATAGAATTATTTTATTGAGACACCTGAAGCTGACGATGACCTTTATGTGCTCATGATCTAATAAGTGTGTTTGAAGTCAGAACTATCATTAGAAAACTCACATGATAGTAAGCCCCTGGATACAATGGAATAACTGCTAATATGATACTGCTCGAAAACGAAGTGCCTGCCACAATACTTACATGACAAATAAGCAGGATTTGGAGTGAGTTGAAGTTGCACTGAACAAATTTTCATTTTAAGACATGTTGTACATCATTGCAAAAACTATAGAATTTCCCTTTTGAAGGCTTTTGTGGGTATGAAAAAGCTTTTGATAGTTTGCACTGGCTTATTTTGTGAAATTTCCTGAGTTATTTTTGGAATTCCTTTGAATTTTGTGAATTGGATAAGTCTGGTCATGAGCCGAGCAAGTGCAAATTTAATATTAGTGGAGTGCAATCAAATGAATTTCCAGTGAACATCGGAGTACTCCAAGGCAATGTGTTGTCACCATGTTATTTATCCTCCTCATGGATTTTGTTATGGTTAGAAAAGGCGTAGATAGTGGAGAATGATTAGACTGGATTTGTGATAGAAAATGATCTGCCCTAAAGTATGCTGATGCTACTGTCTATATTAGCAGAACACCACAGGATTTCCAGTGCTTACTTACCAGAAATCAGGAAATATCACATGTGGCAGTTGAGATGAAAAGTGGAAAATACGCTTCAATAGTTTGGATTCAAAAGTAAAATAGATTGATTCTGGATTGGAAAGTATTCAAATGAAGAATCGCAGAGTACATCTTATTTCATTTATCATTTGTTTGAGTACTGTCCATACAGTGATATTACTGGCAATAGTAGAGTAGGATTGGTGTGGTTAACATGAGGAAGGCCAGAGCGCTAACCTTTAAGAAAACTATCTTTTGGTTCAGGATGACAGCCTCTTCAATGGGGCCCCTTTCAGATATTTTGGTTGGCCCTTACATGAGTTGTAGAGGCCTGGCCAAGAGTGGCGGTGGTGGCGGTTAAGAATCAGTGTTAATAGTTCACCAAGACCAAGAACTTATGCAGTGCTTTAACAGTGCTTCTGTAGTATGAATACCCTATAAGGTAGGGGCTGAACACTTTGGAGGGATGCGATGATCCAAGAATGCAAATTCCCTTGCACAAAACATACACTTGTCGCATCTGACTTCATGGTCGTTCAGCGACAGATGGTCAGGAGAAGAATACCTGTATGTCATCTATATAACATACACAACAGGGGAGGTCCCATAAGATACCCTTAAAGAATCGTTGAAATGTGGCTCCTGCTTTACATAAGACAAAGCAAGAGTAATTGAAAATATTTGTGCTATAATGGATGTTGATGTCAGTCATCGGAAGGTCTTCCTGGTTAATTGGCATCCAATAATATCCCTTCATAATGTCAAGTATCAAAAATACTTTAGAACTGTGAAAGTAGCTAGAGATATTGACAAAGTTGTAGAGGGTTTGTGGTCTGATGTTTACACGACTGTGACCACCATACAGGTGTATGGATTCATTCTTCAACAGGACGATTTATCAATTTCTTCCATTTAGGTGAAATCCACATTTCCAAGCTACCAGACGGTCTGGTGCCAAACATATTAATCTAGTAAACACTGGGGAACTAGTTGTCTGGATATGTCGATAGATACAGAGCTTGGCTAAACATGAAACATTGGAATGTAAAGTAAGGATGTGCGTGTAAGTATTTGTTGGCATATTTAAGAGGAGAATGTGGTCAAATTGAGCTGATGATAATAGTTTTGATGAGTAACACCAGCAGTTAACTCAGCGTTAACTTGGTACATCAACCATGAGGTTAAAATGGCTGAGAAAACTGCAATGATGAGATATAATGTAACGTCAGTGGAGAGGATTATCGACCAATGTTGGTCACCAACATACAACAGCGTTAGCATCTTATTATGCGTGGGCACTAACGAGTGGGCATCCGCTCTTCTGGAATAACTTTGTAATGCCCCTAAATGGGAACGTGTCAGAAAGGAATGGCAGGAATCAGTATCTAACAGAACACTGACATCAGCTCTTGAATCATATGAAAAAGTGAGATTAGGTAATAGAGAGGCCAAGTCACTGGTGATAGCTTACATATATGTTTCATCACTCTTGACTTCCAGTAGCACACGTCTTAGATGAAGCCAAAAATCTAGATTGTTGTTAGCACAACTGGGGGTGAGAGATGTTATCCAGTGGCTGTTAAAGATGTTGGTGTCAACATTAGGGAGGCCCGGTCGCAGGCATTTTACCCAAAGGGCATATAGTAGTTTTACTTTAGGAAGAGAAAATCCTGTAGCAAGCTAAAGGTAATTAATACTGATAATTTTTCTGGTAACCATCAACTCCTTTTGACCGCATAAACACTTTTAAAGAGAGTACAAGAATCATAACTACACAGGTGGCTGGCGATAGTGAGTACTGTTTTGCATGGTTTGGTGTAAGAGAATCATACTCTATGTTTACAAAGCCAATTGAAGATTTTCGGGAGGGTTATCAGCACGATGAAACCAAGCAAACATGGATCTAGTGATGAGGGGGTGGAGTTTCAACGTAGCTATGTAGACAGATGAGTCAAAGTTAGAGGTAGGCGTAGTTGGAGATATATGGAAGAGATGTCCTAAGAGGTAGGCTTAGTGTTTCGACACTATGCCGGTCACCTTTATTGTCGACTTTAAGGAGGTATTAATGAAGAAAAGGGTCTCGAGCACTAACCTCATTTACCCATAACACAGGTATTTATAAGCAACAAGGGTTCACCTTAGGGTTAAATTTTTTTTTATAAATTTAACAGATTTTTTAAATTAGGTTGACATTGGCATAAAATTTTAACATATATTTAGAAATATAACAATGAAATTATAAGAGTGTGACAATTAATGGCTGACGTCATTTAAATTTAGTGCAATCGCATAGCCGCTAATGTGGGTAGTGTAATGAATGAATGTAAAGAGGGCATTATGCTATTTTTGTATCTGCGCTGCTTGCTGTATTTGCTTTACGAATTAAAGATAGACTCACTTTTTTAATTAAATATTATATATCTTAGACAAAAAAAAATATAACGAAATTCTAAAAAGAGGTCACTATTTCTTTGCAACCATTATGTTTCACTAAAGATGAATCCATATCATATCTATTTTGTAATTTGTGTGGTTAAGAATAGAACTTGGTGAAATAGACAAACCTTCTTTTAATTATGAAAATTTGAGCAATACAGGCAAGCTCAATCTAAATCGATATATATATATATATATATATATATATATATATATATATATATATATATATATATATATATATATATATATATATATATATATATATATATATATAACCTATTGTTACTTTTACGATCTTTTTCTTATGGGAGTAAATCTGAATCCTAAAAGCAACACATTCAGAACTGACAACCGTTATATGTATATCATATGTGACTTCTTAATATATATTCAAATAAATTATTGATATTTTTAGCCTTATTAAAATATATATATATATATATATATATATATATATATATATATATATATATATATATATATGTATATATTTATATATATATATATATATATATATATATATATATATATATATATATATATATATATATATATATATATATATATACATATATTTCTAAATAACATGTAATTACTTCGTCTATTCATAAATAAAAAATACACTGTTATAATGAATAACATATTTTTTTTTTCAAATTGGCTTTACTACAATGTCAACAATTCAATTAACACACAAAAAGTCGAAGTATCGCTGAGTCTTATTAAAAGATTTTATTGTACTGTATATTTTCAAAAAGATATTTTCTCCGTACTACTTTTTGAGTCATCACATGAGAATCACAGCATAGTTACTTTAAAATTTTTCCTAATTCGTAGAATGGCAGTGGCCGGAGAAAGTTCAGCATGAAAATGAAAAAATTCTCCCGAGTAAGAAACGTGTTGCTTCTTGAGCAGTTCTCCCACGGGACATAACGCCACCTTCATATATGAATACAAAGATTTCCTCAGAGAGTACAACTTGTTCAGTGAACCTGCAAGAAAGAATAGATGTACATTTTTAGTATAGTAATGCTGTTAGGTCACTGTGCGTGATCTACTGTATGTATTACTCTAGGAACTTTGTACCTCTCCATTGACTTCAGCTGAAAATAAGAAGAAATAAATCATCCATGAGAAACAAGGGAAAATAGAGGAATCCTTAATGGAAGTGGGGTTCTAGCGAGGAAGGTTGATCACTCTTTGCAGTTTCATGTTCGACTTCAGAGACAAAAATAATATTTATTTTTGGCCCATTACAGATGTTAAAGAATCTATCGATAACTTATGAAATGAGAATCTTATTAAGCATTATAAAAAAAGTACCAATCTTCCCAAACTGAAAAATCTAAAACATATTACGATGAATTTACAGTTAAGAAACTTTGTTGGAACAATATCAAATAGTGAATATTTATTACACATTGAGTGGTCTATTCATTAGGTAATATAGATCTACAAGATATTTCAAAGGTGGTGAAAGTATTGCCAACTTAGTGAAAAACGAATATACATTATGCAAAAATATGACACAATGTGTAATAGAATAAGTATGTCGATTGTAATACGGAATTCAATTATTTTTATAGAAAAAAAATGTTTATTTTCGGAAACCTTTCCCAAAACCATATTACTGTTGAAAAGTGAAGAAAAAGGTTGTGTACAGAAAATGTTTCTAGTATGACAAAAGAGTGTCTTAACGCCATCAAACTCTCAATTAGAAAATTTTCATTAGACTCAATGGCATGCAAAATGTTTCAACTGTTGACTTGAATTTACAAAAGATAATTCTATCGCTGTTGCTGGCATTTGAAGTTGAGTTGACAACGATAAATGAAAGAGGTTACTACAAATAGTTGGTCTAGTCGAAATGTAAATTTTTCTTTTGCAACTCCAGGGTCCATGCACGCTTATTTCAAACCAAGTATTTGTAAAGAAAAAAAAAAAAAAAAAAAAAAAAAAAAAAAAAAAAAAAAAAAAAAAAAAGGGATACAATTTGAACAAGGAATGCTATTTATTATATTGTTATCATTTCTAGAAATATTCTTACTGAACCTAATTTCAAAGTACAATTATATTTTCATAATAATCTAAAATCTTTTTTTTTAAGGAAAATAGGGTATGGAATAAAAAAAATCATGAAATTTAATACAAATTAAAAAATTATTGTTTTTTTTTTATTCAATTGGGCAATATGTATTTTTTTAAACTTCATTCATCCACTTCTCTAAATTAGAAAAAAAATAGCAGAGATTAGTGGAAATATCCTTAATTTTATTCAACTTATCCTCTACAGAATGTACTCAGTGCTGCATATATGGAAAAAAAAAATTCTATGGGTGACCTAAAAATAACGGGATACTATTATTTTTTTTACTTTTTTCTATCGTAAATTTTATGGATATATATATATATACATATATATATATATATATATATATATATATATATATATATATATATATATATATATGAATATATGTATGTATGTGTATATATATAAATATATATATATATATATATATATATATATATATATATATATATATATATATATATATATATATATATGTATGTATGTATGTATGTATATATGTATGTATGTATATATATATATATATATATATATATATATATATATATATATATATATATATATATATATATATATACATACCTGACACTGCAATTTCAGATATTACAAACGATTGTCCTTAAATGTATCAAACAATGCAAATATATATTCAAGACAGCTTGGCCAATTAGATTTTTATTACGAAATTCAGATATTTGTGAAGAAATTTGTACCTTTTGTAATTCTCAAACAAATTAATCAGTAGATGACTTTAAAAACAGAAAGCATTTTCCACGTAGGTTCCAGAAAAGATCCCAGAAACCAGGTGAAGGACGTTAGTGTATCAGGGACTTCATCGATTGCCCGAAGTAGTTATAACTAGAAGGCTTCCTTATCCTTCTCGGAATGTCAACTGATAAGCGATTTTTTTTGCTCACCATCAGAGAATCCACATAACATCCCCTTCCCGACTCCATCCCAATAAAACCAGCCTAACCCAAACCACACCTCAACTATTGTTACCACATTCAGAATCCCATTTTCCTGTTAAAACTACCATGCAATTTCATGACGTCTTCCTTTCTAGTGGCCCCTGTTAGAGAAAATAATGATATTAATTGAGATTCATATTAAGAGGGTGAATACTTAACGAGAGTGCTTGATGTTCATAGTAATATAGAGGCACCCCCCTCCCACAAAAAAAAAAAAATCCATATATTGAAATATTGAAGAAAAAAAATTTAAGTGGTACGTCTCCATTATTTGAAAATTAATTCCAAACCTTATCAATATTACTTAGCATGAAGCCTATATATATATATATATATATATATATATATATATATATATATATATATATATATATATATATATATATATATATATATATATATATATATATATATATCAGTAAGGTCTTTTTTGCACCCTGTGTGGTGTATTAAGGGAACTGCCCTCCCCCAAGAAGTCTATAGTAATATCAGTTCCCTCTCTCATGCTCACTGAAGAAGGCGTAATCCCTGAGGAAATCATCGTATTCACACGAGAATGTATCATTCTCTCCCGTGGGAGAACTGCTCAGGGAGTAACTCGCTTCTTCCATATGGTGAAATTTTCATTTGCATACTGTAGTGTCTTTGAAAGTCTCTCGGAGCTCCTGAATTCTACGAAGGTGAAAAATGGTTAAAAGTAATATCGTGATACTTCGGTGAAGAATTTTATATGGAATGAGTACATTTTAGATTTTTGGAATGTACCGAGAAATCTTGTCATGTAGCAAAAGTTAGTGTTAATGGTGCTTTGAATGTCTGAGTCCTAATTGCATTGTTGAGATTAAGAACGTAAATTATTTTGTAAAAAAACGCTTGTAATGGGAACTAAAAAGATGTTTTTATCCTATTTAAGCTGTGATTGGTTAATGAAATTACCTATATTCTATAATGGATCGAATGTCAATTATTCATATAGGGATGGATTAAGAAATAATATATAAGTAAAACGATCGACAAGTTTAAATATCTTCTTGTAAGGACACAAGTTGCAGGGAGCATCATATAAGATACTAAATCGATATATATAACGCATTCCTGCAGAACTAGAATTTTAAACTTAGGTAAGGAAGTTTATAATTTTTTTTCTTATAATCAGATTCTCAAATCACCCTTTCTACTTCAATAAATTAATGTTTGGAATCTTTGTGGAGAAACAACAAAATAACCTATGAAACCAGAAATCACCCGAAAATGACTTTTATTCCATTTTAAGGGGAGTAAGACAGATAGAGAATGATCATATATTGGATACACATTATTTGTTTTTATGGGTAACGCACTTAGATATTTGATGAAAATATTGAGAGCGGTTACTTTTTTTATGAACAAGGACATCAATATAGAAAGAATAGTCGGGAAACTTACCACTTTCAATGATAGCAATACGATTCATGATTGATGAGTGAAACTATGCCCATAATCTTTGGATTTTATTAATCTATATTTTCTCTGGAAGTCAATTTAATTCCTCATATATATTTGTATTTTTATCTTTAAAAACAGAAAAAAAGATGTTGGCCCCCCACGGCAAATAATAATTAATTTAGGACACAGATGACCATAAAATTTCTATAAAAATAAATAGATGTGAATGGGAATACCTTTTAGTTACTTTAGGGTTGTGGTGGGCGATGTGGTAACGTCCCTGGCTGGTGAACGCTGGACTGAAGTTCGAGTACTGTTCACACTCCTTAGTTTCTTTGGTAGATGTAACCTCACCATCCTTGTGAGCTGAGGAAGGGGGTTTATGAGAGCCTATAGGTCTATCTGCTAAGTAATCAGCATCCATTTCCTTGCCCTCCTTGGTCCTAGCGTGTGTGGAGAGGAGGCTTTGGCACTGATCATATGTGTATACAGTCGATAGGGCAATATCAAAGTTCCTGGCCCATCCAATCTATGAGCACCTTTTAAACCTTTAAACCTTACGTTAAATCAACTTATTTAGAGACTGATATCTAAAAAAAACATATTTTGACATAGGGATGATCTATTTTTGGGTGAGACAGCCATGTCATCTTGATGCAAGGTCCCTCCGGCCTCTTCCTACTGTATAATATTTCTGCAAGTGATATTACAAGAGAATTACCGTGAGGTATCACAGGGTTCTAACCCCAAAAACAACTATCCGAAGATATCGTGTATAATCAGGGATGTATCCATAGATAACTATAGATATATGCACCCCAAACAAACTTTACCTAGTCTAGTCAACTAGGGGAATGGATAAGTGAGGAGTCGTTATATATCCACTCCCACTATGGTGCCCTCGTTCATCATCTGATGAGTCTTTCCACATAGTCGCGTAACTACTGTCAAAGTCATCATACGAGGAATCAGGGAGGGATAACGTAATGGGTAGGCCATCAGGATGACATGGCTATCTCTCCCAAAACTAGATTTTTCCTACATCAAAATCCGTTTTTTGGGCTCGAGCCATGTTGTCCTGATGGTAGTATACCAGAGGCCTCGAAGAGAGGTTCCAATTCCGAAATGCGGTAAGAAGATTACTGTGACAAAGCATAGGTATCACTCTCAGAGGCAGTATTGACAAGTATGATGGTCCGTCAAAAAGGCAAAATGGATAAAAGAACCACCCTCCGCAATTAGAAAAACATCTGAGTTCAGTGGTGGGGACCTAGGGAACCCAAAACCTAAAGAGGCATTGTAGGTAAGACGTATGGATCAAATACCTTTTAAAATAATTCATTCAATAATGTAGAGGAAGGATAATAATAAGGAGGCACACTAAATTCATTGCCGCTAAAGTAATAATAGGGCATAAAATAAAAGGCATGTACATGTTCACAGACTTTTATTCAACAGATTAAGTGCAAAAAACAATAAATTATCAACATTAACGGCATATAGAAAAACTATTTTGTAAAAAAGTAATGCATTCCAACCATACCCAGACAAAAGGTAATATTAAGGAACATATATATGACATTAGGAACCGTAAGGAACTCATGACAAGATAAATTGATCAACAGCTACAAAATCATATATGTACAAAAAAGGGAGTAATCACACCAAATAAATTGAAATATAGCTTAATCAACATTTATACAAGTAGGCTATAGTACTGAAGGAACAAACATCATGTTAGAGAGACACAAGTGAACCTGAAAAGTAAATGATTAATTGCATTTTCTTTCTTTCTAAAGCGAAAACCAACTGTTTGCTCACTGCAAATAACAAGCTGGAGGAATGCTCTAGGACACACTGTGGGCTATGTCGTGGCAGTGGCTTGATAACACTTCCAGCAGCCACCACAAATTGATGTATCTCCTCTAATTGCTTCAGATAACGCTTGAAGAAAACCTAATGGACATCCAGCTGGTATATGCCTGAAGTCCTTCAAAGAATATATATTGGTAAAAGTTCAATGAGGAAGCCACTTTCCATGGGTCGTGACCCAATGGCATACTAGCTGGGACCGCTCTTCATATAAAGTAAGTTATTTCTTATCTTAACTATTTCAGAGACAAATCGGATCCCACCGTTTCCTCCTTAAACGATTGACCACCTTTAAACTGCACTATTCTTAGTAAATAAACTTTAAGACCCTGCACTGGGTAAAGGGAGTGAATCACTTGGTAGGGGAACTATTTTCCATGAACCCCAACGTTTAGAGGGAAGTTCATTCTTAGGTAGAAATGGGGATCGGGGAATAAATTAACCTGACCATTGTCCAAAAATTCAATATGGCCCTTGTCTCTAGAAAGAGCCACTATATCACTAACAGGAGCACTGGAAGCAATTGTTACTAAAAAGATAATTTTCTAAGTAAGATCACAAAAAGAAGCCGTTGGATTGTCTATGTCCCAAGCGAATTGCAAAACTTTGTCCAGAGACCAAGAGAAAGGCTTCGGTGGAGCCGACGGCCGTAGACTAACACAAGCTTTCAGAATTTTGTTGAAGAGATCCAAGTTAAAGTCGATATCAAAGCTGTATAGTATAGGCCTTATTACACAAGATTGTGGAGGAAGCTAGACCTTGCGCATGCAAATCAATCAGGATACCTAAGCAGAAATCAATAGAAATTGATCCTGGATTCTTGTCTTTGACATAATTGAACCATTTCTTCCTTGACATTTAATAATGAGTCATCGTGGTGGACGTCTTATAGTTTTTCGCAAACTCCAACTTATCACGTTGAAATTGGAACTTCTTTTCCAGGGCTAATGCGAAAAAAATCATGAGATGAAGGTTTTTCGTTCTCCATGATGAAGCATAGACAATCTCCTGCTGTACCTCCTGGGACAGAATCGGGTAGGGCAAAGTCACTAAATTGGGGTTCAATTCCGTGACCATGGGAGGCCAGTTGCTCTTCGGCCACAGGGGAGCCACCAGAGCTGCCATCACTTTGGAAGTCCGAAGCTTATCCAGAACCTTCATGAGGAGGTTGAATGGTGGAAAAAGGTAAATCTTCGTCCGACAATTCCAATCCAGGGACATCGCGTCCATGGCCACTGCTGCTTGATCTACGTTTGGTGCTACATAGCAGGGAAGTTTCTTGTTGAGACTTGTCACAAACAGATCCATTTGAAGCTCTGAGACTTGATCCTACACGAAACAGAATGACTTTCCATCGAGAGACCACTCCATCTCTAGAGGTTATGTCCGGGAGATGAAATTCGCAATCACATTTTTTACTCCCAGGAGGTGGGATGATGACAGGTGCCAACCTTTCCTCTGAGCTAACATAAAGATGGCTAACATTACGCGATTTATTTGGGGAGACCTCAACCCTTGTCTGTTGAGGCAATAGACTATCACCTTGCTATCGAGGACTAAACAGATATGAATGTTCTTTTTCAAGTGTAATTTCTTGAGGGACAAGAAGACTGCCATGGCCTACAGAATATTTATGACTTGTACTTTCTTAAGTGGGGCATGAACCCCCCAACCCTCCAATGAGGCATCAACATGAATTGTTATTACCGTAGGAGGAAAGCGCAACAGTACTGTCTGTGAGAGACTTTTGGCAGTGGACCACGGTCGAAGTTGCCTGCGCAGTAAAACCGGGGTCTGCTTCTCATGGTCGCAGAGAGCTTTGGAGGCTCTCCGCTTCCAAACTCTGCTTACATCCTTGAAAAGTACTTTTAGGACAGGGTTTGCTACCGATCGAATTGTAAAGATCCTAGAACCCTCTCCTGGTGTCGCCTGGTGATCGCCCCCGACATGGTCAGAGACCTGACTGACTTTGTTTTTTCCTTTCTCATGGAGGGAGGAATGGATAGGGAACGAGACTTGAGGTTCCAACGGATGCCCAACCACTGGAAGTCTTGAGCTGGGGGCAGTCTTGATTTCTTGAATCTTATTGAAATATCAGACACTGAACGAACCGTACAACTCGAGTGGCTGCTTTCGAACACTTCATTGCCAGGGGAGCCCGAACTAGCCAGTTGTCTAGGTACGCCGCTACTTGAAGGCCATTTTCTGGAAGTTGCTGAACGACTGCGTCGATAATCTTCGTGAAAATCCTCAAAGCTATGTTAAGCCTGAATGGCTTAGCTCTGAATACATAGCCCTTTCTCTCTAGGCAGAAACCAAGGTAGGGGAAGAAGAGTCAACCTATTGGAAGAGTCCAGTAAGCGTCGGTAAGATCTATAGAGACGGTATAAGCCACCAGGGGTAGTAAGGTTGGTATTTGCGCAATAGTAATTATCCGAAACATGTTGCACTGAATTAAGAGGTTTAGATGGGACAAGTTGAGAATAGTTCAAGGTATGCTCGAATCTTTCTTTGGAACGCAAAACAGACAACATCGAAAACTCATAGATCTCCTGCAATGGATAACTCTTCTTTTCAAAAGGTTTTGCACTAATTGGATGAGGTGTTGTTTTATGGAAGAATCTCCTGAGCTTTGGAGGCCATTTCTTCCACCTCCAACCCAAGCTGCTGGAAAGGACGCTCTGTGCCCAAGGACTAAAGGACCAACGGTCCTTGAATAAGGCCAGCTGTCCCCCTACCTGGAGACCTCTATTGTTTGTGTTGAGGACGTACACCCCTTCCTCCTCTGCTGCCTCGATGTCCGCGACCCCTGGACTTGCCTCCTCTGTCAGAGCGGGCTCTGCTCCCTCTCTCTCTCTTGTGAGATCGAAAGGACGACGACCCTTGCTCACACATAGGGTTGAAGGCCGGGATGGTGGCGGGGGCTGGAGCAAACGACTTCCGATGGTAGGTCAATTTATGAGACCTTTTAGGTTGTGGTCCTCCCCCAGGGGTGAACTTCCTCTTCAAAGAGGTCACCCACTTCTGGAACAGGCTCTTGTTCTCTGCCACAGCCTTATCAGTAAATTCCGTCACCAACTTCTGAGGAAACAGGTCTTTTCCCCAGATGCTAGAGCCAATAAGACATTTTGACTCATGGTGGATAGTAGCTGAGGCAAGTACATGCTCTCTACAGGCTCTACGTGCCCGAAAGAAAGCATAAAGATCCTTCATAAAGGTGGAAAGATGAGTCTTCACCAACATGGAAAAGACTGGGGCATCCCTAAAATCTCCAATCATCATCATGAAGCACTGCAGAGACATCGAAGCTGATAACCTCTCTCTGGTCTCCATCTCAGCCTTGAAAAGGTGTTCAGGAATCCTTGGCAGCTTCTCATTAAACTGGCGGCTGGCCACACCATTATCCAGTTTACCCTCGGCAAAAGTAAACTGGACATCGACCCAGTGGTCAGCATCCTGTGGTAAGATAAGGGATACAAATTTGCACTCTTCCAACGTTTGGAGAGGCTTATCCTCACTATTGGCTTTCTTTGCAGCCACAAAGCCCTTCGAGGCAAAAGGAAATACCTTAGTATCCAGAGCTACGAAGGTGGCCACCTTCTTACCAAAGACGCAAAGCTGTGTATTAATACACCCTGCCGTCTTTATTTCCTTCACTGCCAGGTGTTGAGCCCTTGTGTGTTCCAAGTGGATCATTTCCTTAGGGTTGTTGTCATCCCTCAACAGAACCCCTTCAGCTAAACTCACGTAGCAAAAGGGGTATGCATCAATGTCTGGGTAAAAGTCCAGATCCGCCACCGTTCTGGAACCTAACGCTTCGCCAGTGTGGAGGATGCCCTTGGAAAGCACAGCGTGGCAAGCATACCTCCAGGGATTATGCTGCGTACAGTAAGGTAGCTGGGAAGGCAAGACTTTATCCTTAGTTGGTTCTTCTTGCTTTTTCAAAGCCTCGATCTCTTCACGCAAGGCCTTAAACATCATCAGCTGATATTGCTGATTCGCCTTCATAAAGGCCTTCATGTTAGCCAAAAGTCCCGTATCCATAGAAGTAACCGCTGTACTCGGGAACTGAGGGGCTCCATGAGCACAGCAGGAGATGGTTAGGGAAAAGATGCCGGAACAGATAACAGATCTCACTTAAGAGGTAGTCATCAACGTAGACAGGGAGGCCATTGTTGTAGCGGAGGCTGAATTGGTAAATACCACTGAATCCTAATTGGACGCCAAACTCGCATCATCCACCTTCGACAGGTAGGAATCATCTACCGGAGGGAGGGGTTCTTCATCCGACTCCACCGTGGAAAGGAGAGCCGATTCTCTACCTGGAGAGAGCGAGGAGACTGTAGATATCCTTTCAAAGTGTAGGCTCATTGCACCCAACGCTTCGTTGACCTATAACTGGACCGTTTGGAGGGGTTTTGGTTGAAAGTAACCCAGAACCGAATGAGGTACCGCCTTGGGGAACAGGATATCCCTCCACTCTGTAGAGGGGAGGTAAGGGGCCATTGGATCCACGTTCTTCTTAAACCCTCTTGCACAGGTGCGAAGGAATTGCTGGAAGAACACCATGTCGTCATCTGGGGTATCCTTCGAAATCCACCCTGAATGATGCAGATCCTTGCAGACATTGCAATGCTGAGGGTCCTAGTACGAGACTGGAGCCTTCATCCTCCTACACCTCGCATGGGTGTGGCAAGTATCGTGACTGCAAGGATGCCTCATGGTCCAGGCACAAATCTGCACTCTACAGTACATCTCTTTCATAAACACCGCCTGTGAGAAGAAAAGAATTTCAATGAGTCCGCGGTTCTCTAACAGTCACCAAAAGCTGAAAGGAATGGGTTAGTAACATTCTATGTTGACAATAAAAAGAATAGTAATCCCCCGAATGGTTTGTAAATGTAATTGGTGAGAAAGTAGAAGATAAAGTACAAAATGTCCATTCTCCTAACAAGGACGTTAGGTTGGAATAGATAGCCTCCTTAGAGGTAGTTGCTCTAGGCTCAAAGAGGGAATAAAAAGGGGTGGGACATATGCCCTGGACGGAACCGTCGTTCTTATATCTCCGCAGAGAAATAGCCAAGTAGAAGGCAATGGTACATGTATACGTAATAATTTAACCAATTTTCGCATCGATTAATGAGCAAGAGTCTATAGCAACACAAGGACTATAATACAGGTTGATAAGCTCACTTAGGAAAAGCCCAGGATAGGGACCTAGCCTATAGAGTTATCAACCATCTATCCAATCCACACCCTTAAAGGGAAATGGGCAAATTGATAGAAAATCAATAAAAATATGTAGTGGTTATTTCCTTGTCGGGACCTGGAAGACCTTTCAAAAATGGGATTCCCATGTCCAGCATACATAAAGAAGCCTCAAAAGGGGAAGGAGTAAGGCCTTCATATTGATATGTAGTTTATTTCACCTAAAGTTAGTGGAGAACCAACCTTAGTTTAGACAAAGCGGTCGCAAATAAAAAGAATAAAAAGACATGTGCCTTAAAAGTCACAGCGTTGCTAGAAGAACCGGCAGTGCTATGGGCTAATCCATACTAGGTACCCTAAGGCATTGGCACAGTTATCACTCTCATAGACTGATACTAGCTCCGCCACCAGTAATGGCAATGGTGGCAGGGGCAATGGTGCTTATATCGGTGGAGATAAACGGCAAGGGTTTCCGCAGAAACACCCTGCCATAGGTGAGGGCAGTGTCAAAAGTAGCGGCACTACCGTAAGTAGCGATGCATCACCAGTAGAGGTACTATAGGATATGATATGTTGGTGGAATATTGTCTGGTGATTTCAGTATACCACATACCTGGAAATATAATAGTTCATTAGTTGAGAATATTACAATCCCAGCATCTTCGCGGACTTGTCTTCTCAGTGGATGGGATATAATCAGAGACAGACTTCTTATTGGAATACGTTTAATTTCTCTCAGGCTTACATCTTTGTTGCTCTGGGCTTCCAACTGAACGTTGAGCATCTCATAAACAATCTCACAAACCAAAACCTTAAAGCAAACATATGAGCATCGCTCTCAAAAGACTTAAATCCTACAGCAATACAAAAGTAAAAACAATCACATCCTATCTCTGACGTAATCAATAAACGCTTGAACCCTAAAATCAAAATGCATTATTTAGGTTAAGACAAATTCTTAAACAAGTTTTATCATTGTAGTATGATGCAATGTTGCGCTCAATACATGCAACATTGAAGGTAATACAGTACATTATTACAATAATAAATAACAGTCTCCTCCCCCTTAACTTGACATTGTAAAAATATTTATAATTCTAATCTCTCAGGGGGCTTTCCTCTATTAATCATATTAGGAAGCACTCTAACCTCATCTTGTACTGGTACATGAATTCATTCTAAATCTACATTTGATGTTGGAGCATCTTAGTAAATATTTGACTCATTTTCCATCTCTAACATTCACATGTTCTACTGTATTTCTCTTTGATGGCTGTAATTGATTAACATGACGTTGCACAATATTTCCACCAACTTGAATATCATAATGTAAATTTCCTATTTCTCTTACAATCTCTCCTGGTACCCACTTCTCTGGAGTGTTGTACGATCTTACCATGACATCAGATAAGAGTAAAAAATGTCTTACTTTTAGAAGATTTTTTTAATTGTTTATACCTTTATCTTCTAAATCACTTTGCAAACTTTGATACAACAAATCTAATTTACATCTAATCCTCCTCCCCATCAACAAATTTGATGTTTTCACGCCTGTTGTGCTGTGTTTAGTTGTTCTATATATTATGTTGGTTGAATATTGTCTGGTGCTTTCAGCATATTACTCACCTGGAAATAACAATACAATAGTTAGATGAGGATATTAGATCACAACCTCTTAGTCGACTTGTCTTCTGGGTTGGATGGGTTATAATCAGAGACAAACTTCTTTTTGGAATATATTCAATGTACGTGGGATTATATTGCTCTGTGACTCTGGGCTGCCAACTTCCTACTACCAACTAAGCGTCAAACATCTCGTAAACAATCTTAAAAACCAAAACAAACATAAAGGCATCGCTCTCAAAAGACTCAAATCCTACCGGCGTACAAAAGTAAAAAGAATCACATCCAATCTTCGAGGTAATTAATAAATGCTTAAACCCTAATATCAAAATACATTATTTCAGTTATGAACAATGTGTAACATGTTTTATCAATGCAATATGATGCAATGTTGCATTCAATTCATGTAACATTTGAGGTAATACAGAACATTATTACAATAATACATAACAGTCTCCTACCCCTTCACTTGGCATTGTAAAAATCTTTATTAATCTAATATCTCAGGGGGCTTTCCTCTATTAATCCTATCAGGAAGCACTCTAACTCCATCTTGTATTCGTACATGAGTTGATTCTGAATCTGCATTTGATGTTGAAGCATCTTGGTTAATATTTGACTCATTTGATCTAAATACTTCTGAAAGTTTTCCATCTCTAATATTCACATAATTTACTGTATTTATGTTTGATGGCTGTAATTGATCAAAATGACGTTTTACAATATTTCTACCAACTGGAAAATCATAATGTATATTTCCTATCTCTCTAACAATCTCTCCTGGTACACACTTCTCTGGAGTGTTGTCCAATGTTACCATGACATTAGATAAAGGTAAAAAATGTCTTACTTATGGAAGGTTTTCTACTTGTTTATACCCTTTATCGTCTAAATCACTCTGCAAACTTGGATACAACAAATCTAACTTACACCTAATTCTCCTTCCCATCAAAAAATTTTATGGTGTCATGCCTGTTTTGCTGGGTAGCGTTGTTCTATAAGACAATAAAAACTTTGTTTATTGTAAAAATATGTTAACTGAATTTGCTTTTGTAGACTTCATATTGTGTTTAAATGTTTGAACAAACCTTTCAGCCTCTCCTTTGGTAGAGGGATGTTACGTTGCTGAAAATGTATGTTTTATTCCATTGACATTACAAAATTCTTTAAACTCTTGTGATGTAAATTGTGGACCATTATCTATAACAATTCTGTCTGGAATACCATGTGTAGAAAGAAAATTTGCATTAACTTTTTTATTGTGGCGTAAGACGTTGTTGTCTTCATTGGAATTACTTCTGGCCACTTACAGTAAGCATCTACGACTATCAAAAACAAATATTAAAAAAAGGACGTGCAAAATCTATATGCACTCTTTGCCACGGATACCTGGGTAACTCCCAAGGGTGCATTCTAGCAAAATGAGGATTGTTCTGTTGCATAACACAATTCATACAATTCCTTATATAAGATTCCACATCTTTATCTAAACCTGGTCTCCATACAAAAGTTCTTTCAATTGACTTTGATCTTACAATATCTTGGTGATCAGCATGTATTTCTGACGAAACCTTATTCCTCAGTGAAATAGTAATACGTACCCTTAAACCTCTCATCACTATTAATTGTGTTACTCTCAGTTCATACCATATATCCTTCTAGGGTTTATAATTTTCCTCTTTTCCACATAGGTCCCTACCTGTCATTAAACTCTCTAAAACCTTATTAAGTACTGGGTCTCTCATGGTACTGTGTGTTACATCCTTTGCTGTAATGGGTACATCATATACAGAAATTAACAAAATACTGTCATCATACTCTTCTGGAGCTTTGTCTACTAGTAATGTAGATAAAGCATCTGCATTACCCATCTTTGATGTTGGATGGTATTCTATACCATAGTGGTACGCGGCTAACGTAATTGCTCAACGTTGTAGTCTTGCAGCTACCAACGTAGGTAAACTTGCTTTTGGACCCAATATTGCTAATAAAGGTTTATGATCTGTAACAAGTGTGAAATTTTTCCTAATATAAAGATACATATGAAATTTCTTAACTCCATACACTAATGCTAAACCTTTTTTTTTCTATTTGAGAGTAATTCCTTTCTGCCTTATTCAATACTCCTGAAGTGAATGCAAATGTTTTTTTTTTTCCATCTGGCATTACATGAGATGATAAGTCACCTAAACCTATGTTTGATGCATCACATACTAATTTAACTGGTAAATCCATTTGATAATGTACTAGGAATGTAGCTGATGTTATTTCCTGTTTGATTCTTTCAAAAGATTCCTGACACTCTTTTGTCCACTTCCATTCTTCACCCTTATTCAACAAATTATTTAACGGATGTGCAAATGTAGACGAATTCTAAATGAAATTCCCATAAAATGTTACTAAACCTCAAAATAATTCTAATTCCCTAACATTTTCTGGTACTTTTGTAGATTGTACAGCTTTAATCTTCTCTTTAGTTTCGTGAATACCCTTGCCATTAATTACTAAACCTAAGTATTCCACTGAATCAACTTCTAAAATACATTTGCTCTTATTTACTCTAATATTATGTTCCTTCAACTTTTTCAGAACTGTTCACAATCTTTCTCTATGTTCTCTTGTGTCTTTGCCAGCAATTAAAATATCATCTATAAAAATTAATACTCCTAGCATTCCTGAAAAAAATCTTATCCATAGTTTGTTGACATATAGCTGGACTACTTGCAACTCCATAATGAAATCTCTTTAGCCTAAACAAACCTAGGGATGTATTTACTGTACAACATCCTTGTGAACTTTCATCCATGGGAAGCTGTTGAAATGCTTGAATTAAAGCTAACTTAAGAAAAAAAAACAGTACATCCTGACAGAGTTACAAACATTTCCTTCGGATTTGGTAATGGATTATGAGCTACTTGCAGTTAGGGTTTCAATGTTACTTTGTAATCTCCACATAACCTAACCAGACCATTTTCCTTCACAATAGGTACAAATGGAGTAGCCCAATCTGAATATGTAACATTTTCCCCTGAACCTTCATTTTCTAATCTTCTGATTTCAGTTTCAGCTGCACTTTTCAATGCATACGGTACTGTTCTGGGATAACAAAATCTAGGAGCACTGTCAGGTTTCAAAACTAATACTGCCTCTGCGTTCTTTACTGTACCTACTTTACCTTAAGATACGTCTTTAAACTCTCATATGATATTATCCACAAATATTTCTTTTTTGTGTTCATCTTGTCTACCTATAACCTTCAAAATTCTAGGCCAATCTAATTTCAAATAGTGTAGCCAATCCAAACCTAGCAAACTTTGTCCTTTACCTTTTACTGCTGTTAAGGGCATTTTCTCTAATTTTTGTTCTTTGTATTGTAATTCTACGTTCAAAGTAACTTTTCTAATGTTAAATCTTTATCTGGCAATAATTTCCTTCTTAGCTTTCGTGATGTGCAATGTGCAATAACTTGATATAACTCTAGAATTACACATGAAACAGCTAAATGTTTTAGTCTAGTCACAAATACATCTAAACTTTAATTTTCTTTCTGATATGCCTGTGCTGTAAATTGATCACATTTATTGATCTGAGGAGCAAAAATTGTGGTGAGAGCCTTAATTGCAGCTTCACTTGTGTCATCTGTAGGCTGTCTGAAGTAATAATGCCTTGTTTGGGCATCCCGCATATGCACTAATGCTTCTAAATAAATCTTAAATACCTCATATCTCTGTTGCCATCGTGTTGCAACAGAATTGGGTTCAACATAGATGTTAAATCGTTCAGGATGTTCAATGTCAAGAGGCATTTTTAATTCTTACCTGGATTAGTTAAGGCTACTATTCTAAAGTCACTTTGTAACTATCTACCTTTTTTGCATCATACTCAATATTAGATATCACTTTGTTTTCTCGTTTTGTTTGCTTAAGTGTGATGAAATTCTTCTGGTCAGCTGCATGGGGAATCCTCACTGGGCTTTTTCTTTTGCTTCTCTATGATGTCTGCATGTATTCGTTACCAGATCGTCGCCAGTTTGATATGTAGGTTGAATATTGTCTGGTGATTTCAGCATTTCACATACTTGGAATAATAATTGTTCATTAGTTGAGAATATTCTAGTCCCATCCTAGTCGCCAGTTTGATATATTGGTTGAAAATTGTATGATGATTTCAGCATACCACATACATGAAATAGTAATAGATCATTAATTGAAAATATTCCAATCCCAGCATCTTCTCTGACTTGTCTTCTGGGTGGATGGGATATAATAATAGACAGACTTCTTATTGTAATACGTTTAATTTCTCTCAGGCTTACATCTATGTGGCTCTGGGGTTCCAACTGAGCGTCGAGCGTCTCATGAACAATCTCACAAACTAAGACATTAGAGTAAACATATGAGCATCGCTCTCAAAAGACTTAAATCCTACTGCAGTACATAAGTAAAAAGAATTACATCCTATCTTTGAGGTAATTAATAAATAGTGGAACCCTAACGTCAAAATACATTATTTCAATTATGAACAATTCCCAAACATGTTTTATCAATGCAATATGATGCAATGTTGCGCTCAATACATGTAACATTTGAGGTAATACTATGCATTATTATAATAATGCATAACAGGATAGAAACCCGTTAGGAGGAGGCAACGATGTTAGTTACCAGCACTGCCACCAGTCTGATAGCTTACCCCTCAGGAAGAAGTATGCTAACGGCCATGAGGAGCCAGATCCCAGAGGGAACCAACCCCCACAAACAAAAAATGCTAATACACAGCCGTATAATGATATTATTCATGCAATGTCAGTCTCGGGAAGGCTAGATATAAAGAGATGTAACGGCATGCAGTAATTATACCCATGCTCCATATGAGCATTCCTCAACAATCCCCAGAACAGACGCTAAGGGAAAGAAGTCAGGCTCAGAAAGAAATCTGGACTCAATCATAGGGTTACCCCAACAAGGAAGAGTCTCTAGACAGAGACACTTCAGGCTGCCGCACCCTGAATCAAAGGGAAGTAGAACAACTCTAAAACAAAAGTCACGCCATCAGAGACGGCGATGTCAGAATAAATTAAATACAAAAGGCCACAAGTTGATGGAGAAATCTCAGAGGCTAGGAGGCACCGGCAGTACAAGAAAGTCAGCGCAGTGACATGTTGAGATCACCCTTCGCAAAGGGAAACTCCAAAGTACTGTGCATCCCTAGCATGGGAGACCACAAACAAATGTAGCATGGCGGGCAAACAGTTTCGCCGACGAGGGTTACGCTAAGCCTAGATGCAGCAAGTCGATCGAGAAATCCCAGAAGCTAGGAAAAACAGCAATACAGGAAGTCAGCGCACCGACAAATTGAGATAACCCTTCTCAAAGGGGAACTTTAAAGTACTGCGCAGCCCAAGCATCGGAGATCCCGCGCGAATGCAGCACGGCGGACAAGAGCCTAAAAGGTCTAAAACACTGGATGATCGAAGGCAGGCGTGCATAAAGACTCAGTAAACTAGTATAACTGAGGTAATAAAAAAAACCTAATAGAAAAAAAGGCCACTAACAATGAGTCCAGTAAGAAAGACTCAGAAGCCATGGGGTAACCTGTCTCCAACTATAATTTAACAACTCTCTAGACTAGACTAGCCGGAACTGACATGCACCGAACTAAAACTAAAAATACAATAATGCAAGGTAAATGCGACCAATATATAGAGCCCAAGGCATCATAATGCTAAAATACGGCTAACTAACGTGAAACTAGTAAATAAAACTAAATGAACACGAGAAATAAGGGCAGTAGGTTATACAACATGACGCCCAAAGATAGCTTGACTCAAACCGCCCAGCTCCCACATCGTTACAAGGTAAATATACATTCCCAGATGGGATCCAAAATGTCTACAGCTAAATAAAACTGTAAAGGAAGATGGTAATCAACTTAGACGACGAAGAAAAAGCCATCGTACAAGGAAATACTCCAAAAAAGCTGAAAAAGTGTTGTGACGGCGCCGAGTAAGGGTGTGAACTCAAAGGCAGATTGGAAACGACTGAGTTATATTATTGTGGAACACTCTCCTTATATACAAAACCTCAAGGCAACAGGACATAACAAGTTCACAAGACAGACAATATTACAGAGGAAAAACCAGACAGGAATTTTCATGTTCATTTTAGTGCGAGGGAAGAGCGAAGATACAAGCATAATATATACAAAAGGAATTATGTACAATTGTGTGAAACACGGTTGGTACATGGCTCCCCCCCTAAAAATTACATACTGTACATGTTAAATAGGGCGCCCTGATCTAGAGAGGCGAACTGTAGGCGGGTCATCTGGCAGAAGATAAGCAGGTTTTAGACGATCAATGGAGACCCAGTCTTCTTTGCCCCAAATGTTTAGGAGGAATGCTTTCGGACTGCGTCGGATCACAAGGAAAGGGCGCGTGTAAGGGGGCGTTAGTGGTGGCTTGCTGGTGTCGTTGCGCAGGAAGACGTACGTTGCAGAGTGCAAGTCCGTTGGTATGTGATGATTCGCTGGGGGCTTGTAAGTCTGGCGGCACGAAGTAAATTTTCCCATGATGTGACGTATGCGCTGGAGATCGTCGGAGGAGGTTGTAGAAGGAAAAAATTCGGCAGGGACGACCAACGGGTCGCCATACACCATTTCGGCTGCCGAGACGTCGAGGGCGTCTTTAGGAGTGGTCCTTAGTCCAAGGAGGACTCAAGGAATCTGAGTAAACCAGTTGCAATCCTTGCAGCGGGACATCAAAGCTGCTTTGAGGGTGCGATGAAAACGTTCAACCATTCCATTGGCAGCGGGGTTGTAGGCCGTTGTCTGATGTAGGGTGATGCCCAGGAGATTTGCTGATGACATCCATAATTGAGAGGTGAAAGTGGTTCCCCTGTCAGAAGTAATATGCTCAGGGATACCGAATCTTGAAATCCATCCAGAGAGTAAGGCAGATGTACATGAGGCGGACGTTGCAGTTTCCATGGGAATGGCTTCAGGCCAACGAGTGGAGCGGTCGATGACGGTAAACAGGTAACGATGTCCTTGTGATGTGGGTAGGGGACCTACAACGTCGACGTAAATGTTTGTGAAACGGCGCTGAGGTTGAGGAAAGGTGCCCACTCTTGAATCTGTGTGTCGATGTACTTTGGAAGTTTGGCAAGAATTACAGGCACGGACCCAATCCTCAGCATCCTTAGAAATGCCGTGCCAAATGAACTTTGCCTTCAGCAGCTGTGCAGTAGAACGGCACGAGGGATGTGAAAGGCCGTGGATGAAATCAAACACCTGTCGGCGCATGGGAGCAGGAATCCAAGGTCGCGGTCTACCAGTACTGACGTCACAGAGGAGGGTGGTGTTGGAGTCTTCGAGGGGAAAATCCTCCCAACGGAGGGACGTGCAGGATGTCCTACAAGCTTGATACTCAGGATCCTGTCGTTGGGCTTCAGCCAGGGCATTGTAATCCAATCCCAGTTGAACGGCAGCCAACGTGTTTCTTGACAGCGCATCGGCAACGGGATTCATTTTCCCAGCGACGTATTGGAGGGTGCAATTGTATTTAGCCACGGCGGAGAGATGTCGGCGTTGACGGCCGGACCAGGCGTCATACTGTCGAGTGAAAGCGTACACCAGAGGCATGTGGTCTGTGCGAATGACGAAGGGCGTACCTTCTAAGAAATGGCTAAAGTGACGGACAGCCAAGTGCACCGCCAGCAATTCTCGATCGAAGGTAGAATAACCCGATTCTGCCTTGGACAGTTTTCTGCTGAAGAAGGCCAATGGGCGGGGCGAGCCTTTGACCACCTGTTCGAGTACTGCACCAATAGCGACGTCGCTGGCATCGGTGGAGAGAAGAAAGAGGGACGTGTGGGATAGGAAAAGTGAGAGCCGCAGCAGTTGATAGGGCCTTTTTTGCATTGCAAAAGGCTGCTTCTTGAAGGGGACCCCACTTCAGGTCCTTTGGCTTGCCCTTGAGGGAGGCGTAGAGGGGAGCAAGAGTGGCGGCAATGGCTGGCAGAAAACGGTGATAATAGTTGATCATGCCCAAGAATTCCTGCAGAGCTTTGACGGTCGAGGGCGCGGGGAAATTCTGAACGGCTGCTACCTTCTCAGGGAGGGGATGGACTCCTTCAGGAGTGATACGGTGCCCGAAGAACGACACTTCGTTGGCGCCAAAGGTACACTTGTCGTACCAGACTACAAGGCCGTTTTGTTGCAGGCGGTCGAGCACGATGCGCAGGTGACGGAGGTGATCCTCTTTTGAGGAGGAGAACACAAGTATGTCGTCCACCTAACATACACAGAATGGGAGGTCCCCTAAGATGCCATCCATGAGACGTTGAAACGTTGCCCCAGCTTTACGAAGGCCAAAACAAGAGTAATTGAAGGTGTATGTACCAAACGGAGTGGTGATGGCGGTCTTGGGGATGTCTTCTGGGTTCATAGGCACCTGATAATACCCCTTCAGGAGGTCGAGCGTAGAGAAAACCTTCGCTTTGTGCAGGTAGGAGGTCACGTCGGCAATGTTAGGGAGGGGGTAGTGATCCGGTTCTGTTTGCATATTCAGGCGCCTGTAATCCCCGCACGGACGGAGGGAGCCGTCTTTCTTCAGAACGATGTGTAAGGGTGACGACCATGGGCTGGAGGCCTTTTGGCAAAGGCCCATTTTCTCCATTTTGGCGAACGTTTGTTTGGTGGCTGCCAATCGTTCCGGTGCCAGACGTCTGAATTTTGCGAAGACTGGAGGTCCCGTCGTCTTGATATGGTGATAAATACCGTGCTTGGCAGGATCCGTGGGCGTTTGGCGAAGTTCTGGACGGAAAACTTCCGGGTACGACGTGAGGAGGTGGGCGTAGGCATCCGTGGGTGTGCTGATGTGGAGAGCGAGGTTAGAGGGGGCGGGTTGAAGAGGTGTCGACAAGTACTAGTCGGCGTTGACCAATCGTCGGTGGGCGACATCGATCAGAAGGTGGAAATGAGAGAGGAAATCCGCACCGAGGATTGGCAGTGTGACGTCAGCAACAAGAAACTTCCAATTGAATTTACCGTTTCCGAACGATAATGTGAGGTTCTTGTAACCGTAGGTGGGTATCGCAGATCCGTTGGCCGATACCAAGCGGACGTCGACAGATGTAGACAGACTACATTGTGCCTTGAAGAGTTTCCTTGGCAAAAGAGAACGACAAGCACCCGTGTCTACCAAAAATCGCACGCCCGTTCCTGCATCCTGTAAAAAGAAAAGATTAGAAACATGGGAGGCCACCACCACAAGCGATGGCCTACTTACACGTTTTTTGGCCACTGTCAATCTTTGGCACATTTCTTCGCGGTTGCCCCGAATCTGAAGTGGTAGTAGCAAAACTGCGGCGGATGGGAGGTAGTAAGTGGCTGTAGAAGTCGTTGGTTGGGGCGCGAGCGATTGGTGGGTGGTGGGCGGCTTTGTCGCCGCTTCGGCACGTCACGGGGTAGGCGTGTATGTCCTACGGCATTCATGTCAGCTTCGGTTGACGTTGAATAGGCATCCTCGTCGTCAGGGGTGGAGGCGTTGATGGAGGTCTTGAAGTGGCTGTCCATAAGGGCGTCGGCTTTGGTCATCAAGTCCTTTATGGGTAAACTATCGACATCGGGTATGGCAGCGTGTACAGGGTCAGGTAAACGGCGTATCCAAAGGGCACGGAGTAGGTTCACCTCACGAGGAGAGCCGTCTGCGGCAGGCTGAAGGCGAGCGATACTGGTCATTTCCCTGAGGGCAAGCGAAGCCCTTTGGTCCCCCAACGGTTGTTGCGAGAGCTGAAAAGCTTTGCTATACGGGCGGCTGGCGACGGCGAGTACTGCTGCAGAAGGTATGATTTGAGGGCGTCATACGCTATTGGGGTGTCTCCTTGTTCACAAAGCCAGTCGGATATTTCTGGGAAGGTGTCCTCAGGTATCGCCGCGAGAACATAATCCGCTTTGGTGGTTGAGCGAGTCACGCCCCTGATACGAAAGTGGACTTCAGCGCGTTGAAACCAAGCGAACGCTTCTCTGCTGGCGAACGGTGAAAGTTTCAATGGTGCGGCGCCAACTGCAGTAGAGTCCGTCTCCGTCATAGTACCAACGATGGAGGGGCGAGGGAGGTGTGGGTGGAAGGCAGTGGGAGCGAGTCGACTTCCGGGGTCACCAATGTGACGGCGCCGAGTAAGGGTGTGAACTCAAAGGCAGATTGGAAACGACTGAGTTATATTATTGTGGAACACTCTCCTTATATACAAAACCTCAAGGCAACAGGACATAACAAGTTCACAAGACAGACAATATTACAGAGGAAAAACCAGACAGGAATTTTCATGTTCATTTTAGTGCGAGGGAAGAGCGAAGATACAAGCATAATATATACAAAAGGAATTATGTACAATTGTGTGAAACACGGTTGGTACAGTGTGCACAACGAAGCAACTACCTAAGAAGGCATACGCTGTGAACAAAGGAATAACTCATCGGATGACAAAAGAGGGCACCATAGGTGTAGAGGATATGTAACAGGCCCTCACTTATCCTTCCCCCTAGTTGACTAAACTGGGTAAAGTATGTTGGGGGTGCAGATATATATGGTTATGTACGGATACGTCCCTGATTATACACGATATCCTCGGATAGTCGCTCCAGGAATAGAATCCTGTGATACCTGATGGTAATTCTCTAATAAGATCACTTGCAGAAATATCATACGGTAGCAAGCTGCGAAAGGGACCTCCCATCAGGATGACATGCCACGAGCAAAAAAAGACTTTCAAACATATGAAAATTACAATCTAAATTGAAAAAAATTAATGTAGAGGATGAGATGCTTTGGCCCCTTCCCTCAACCACAAAAGGCCTATACACTATTGTATTCTTGATCAAATTGCATTTGATGTATTTCCACATACAAGTTGAGATATGTTAAAATGGCAATATGCCATTTGTTGTTCTCTTGTTTCTTTGCCCTAATTTGACCATAATTCAAATATCTCACTATATTCCATCTTTTCTTCTCACATTTAATCGTTGTAATAATTTTCTACTGACATTATTTCTTTGCTAATGATTATGATTATTTCACAAATATATCTCAAATGATAACCTATATTTCTTATTTTTAAGAATGATTTAAACAGAGATAATAAAAATGGGTGTAATTTTAAATATATATATATATATATATATACATATATATATATATATATACGCACACACACACACACACACACATATATATATATATATATATATTTATATATATATATATATATATCTGTCTCTCTCTCTCTCTCTCTCTCTCTTTATTATATATATATATATATATGTATATATATATATATATATATGTGTATGTATATATATATATATATATACATATATATATATATATATATATACATATATATATATATATATACACACACATATATATATAAATTATATATATTTATATATATATATATATATATATATAAATAATATATATATATATATATATGTATATATATATATATATAGATATATATACACATATATATATATATATATATACATATATATATACATATATATATAAATATATATATATATATATATATATGTATATATATATATATATGTATATATATATATATATATAATATATATATATATATATATACATACACACACACATATATATATATATATATATACATATATATATTATAATATAATATATACATATATATGAAATGATCAAGGATATTTGGCTGCAACCATGAATATATAAAATGAAAATATCATGCCAGAGAAAACCTTTAAATGAAGCCTTCAAAATTCCTCAACCGATTTTTGTCATGGTATTTAAAACAACAGAGGTTCAAAGGAGTAGAAAGGCACTCAAATATCTATTGCTCCTTCGCAAGTCGCTTTTAAATTTAAGATTCAAGTGCACTGAGCGTTTACTTAGGGTTTTCCCAATATTGGAGAATACATTGGTCCGTCCATCACTCCAAGATGACTGCCAAAAGAAAGTAAACGTATTCATGATATGCTGATGTCTGTCACTTTATGTACTGTAAAAATCATAGATGCGGTTCCAACTTGAATTGTAACAACAATATTATACAATATGATATTGTAACAACAATATTATACAATATGATCAAATTTATAAGGACCGTCATCATCCTTACGATCAACATCAACAGCGTTCACGATCATCTGAGGTAGAGTGATGAAGCGGTAAGTCTTATTAATGATATTAATTCCACTTAGGTAATTCTCTGGCTGGTGTTGGGTTGGTTTGCTCTCTCTCTCTCTCTCTCTCTCTCTCTCTCTCTCTCTCTCTCTCTCTCAAAACGTTCAATAAAGTTGTGATAAACTACTCATTGAGTATAATATTTTCAGGATATTCTTCATTTATTGAAATGTCATGAATGAAATTTTTCATTAGTTCTAAGAGATTATCTTTACTCTGATGAGAACAGTCAGCGTCATATTTCAGAAAGAGAGAGAGAGAGAGAGAGAGAGAGAGAGAGAGAGGAGAGGTCTACTAACACCTCTTAAAGTAATGGAAAAATATTTTGCGTAATAAAAAGTTTTCGAAACCACAATCATATCCAGAGAGGAGGGGAATGTTATGATTTCTCTCTCTCTCTCTCTCTCTCTCCTCTCTCTCTCTCTCTCTCTCTCTCGTATCATAGTGAGCAAACGACTAGCTTTTGTCTCAAAATACCTTTAGGATCATTCATATATTTTGCTTAGGGATGTTTGGGAAATAATGCCGTTTTTCTCATGAAACAAAATTTATATGAATAAATATTATGGGAAATTGATCAAGAGATTGAAATATATTGTTTCAGTATATATAGCAGACTGTAACTGTACCCTCCTTCAGTCCCAATAAAAGATCATAAAAAATATGTGTATCACTCCTCCCCCCCCCCAAAAAAAAAATATGTTAAATCTGTTTTACATATTCTTGTCTTCAACCGGAGCTTACCATTAGATGATGATAATAATAATAATAATAATAATAATAATAATAATAATAATAATAATAATAATAATAATAATAATAATAATAATAATAATAATAGCAAATGGTGATATCAACGTAATACGTATAAAAAGCGTTTTCCACTCGCAAAATTGTAACGCTGAGGTAAATGCGATAGAAGTATATTTTTTCACTATTTAATCCAATTTTTTACCTAAAATCTGAAATCAAACATGAGTAAATATATTCCCTTCCACTTGGTTACCAATGGTGCATTTATCCATATCCATGTTGCCATTTTTTATATCTGTTATTGTTATTCCTATCTCTATTCTTTTCATAGCTCTCTGAATTGTGACTATGTTATATTTTGAGGCTTTATTAAGGCTCCAAGTTTCCGGTGAATATGGCAATACTGACTGAACTATATCATTGAATACTTTTATTTTCAGAAAATACCATCCCGTGCCTATCCTTTTAATTTTGGTCTCCTGTTCTGGGGAAAAAAAAACTTAGTGTCCGCCCTAAGCACTTACATTCTTGAACAGTCTCTAGACTAGAGGGTCATCCATGACCTTTATATCATGACTCGGCCTTTTCATTGATCTTTGTTAGTTTTACTCATATTCATTCCTAATTTTACAGTTCTGTTTTCTCTATTCCAATTTTCTCTCATCTTTAGTAATTCCTCCTATGATTCAGTGAACACAACTATGCCATCTGCAAATCCTACGTTGATAAGTCAGGATTGTCTTGCTAATGACCCGCCAATTGGAAGTGGCCGCTACCTGATTGTGTGTGGTCCACAATCAATTGTATTACAAATTTACCTACTACGGAAAAAAAAAATTCTATAGTCTCAGGTTTTTAAGATGAAATATTAGTATTCAAGGTATAGAACAAGGTTTCTCTCTCTCTCTCTCTCTCTCTCTCTCTCTCTCCTCTCTCTCTCTCTCTCTCTCTAATTGTTAATTACATGACACCATTAGCACTTGTATTAAATCACTATATCAAAATATTGCCAATATGTAATTTAAATTAATATGATCATCTACAATCAGCTATGATATTTGAATTTCTGTCATTATCTCACCAAACTGTTGCCTAAAGAGAAATTTATCTTAACGACCATATATATTTTTTTTTTTTTTTTTTTTTTTTGGTTTTTAGATGAGAGTAGAAATATACTGTGAAAGCATTCAGTTTATAGTATTCACATGTACAGTAATCGTGGCTTCCGTGGTACATGAGGAGATGGTGACAATGAATCCCTTTAGCGGTGGTAAAAGATGCCCAGATATTAATGTTGCACTTCGAAGAGATGTGGATAAATTTTTATTTTTTTTTTTCACTCAATTGTATTGGTATTTGCTGTTGGAAGAATGTTCCAGATATTATTTTCTCTTTCAAAGGATATTCTTTCCTCTCTTCAAAATTAAAAGCTTGGCGATACAGAATTTTACCAAAAGTAGCTATAAGACATAATTTATTTGTTCTCCATATCCTGTACATCGTGCTTAACAGCCTATAACCGAACGATATTGTAACCCAGTACAAAAGGTGTACCTTTGGTGTCAACGAAGAAACGTTATATATATATATATATATATATATAAATATAAATATAAATATAAATATATATATATATATATATATAAATATAAAAATAAATATATATATATATATATATAAATATGTGTGTGTGTTTATATACGCATATATATATATATATATATACATATATATATATATATATATATATGTATATGTATATATATATATATATATATGTGTGTGTGTGTGTGTGTGTGTGTTTATATGCACATATATAAATATATATATATATATATATATATACATACATATATATATATATATATATATATGAACAGAGAGAGAGAGAGAGAGAGAGAGAGAGAGAGAGAGAGATATTGGGTTAAGCTTCATCCCATATAGACACTAATATCCAAAAATATTAATTATTTGAGCAAGCATTACTGGTGCTGATAAAAAGTCAATAATTATGTCATCAGGAAGACATGTCAGTCTTGCATCACGAACACCTACCTGATCATTATTAATCAGCTTTAGAAGCTGAGAGGAATCACAACACACGACATGACCTGATTTATAATCAAAGGTCGAACGGCAGGAAATGCAAATGTCAAAGATATTAACCCTTTTTTTTTCCTTTTGTTCCTACATATTTCTGTCGATATCATCTATTTTCCGGTTATTTATTCATCTGTGAAATATTTCCATGATCAGAGGCCTTACTGTGCAATTATTCACT
>NC_090741.1:133970821-133974216 GCF_036898095.1 Palaemon carinicauda | reverse complement strand
TGTAAAGTCCTAGTCTGTGGTGGAAGAGTCGCGGACAGTGTTCACAAGGGAGGGTAGGTGGTGGGCGGGGCTGTTCTAATCGCTCTCTCCTTCTTCTCTTCCTAGCCTCCTCATTTTGTCTCCTCCTCTCCTCGAAGTCCACGGTGCCATGGTGTACTGTACTCCTCCAGGTTTTCCTGTCCCTGGATGTTTCTTCCCATGAGGAAGGATCGATGTCAGTTAGAGCCAGGGTGCGCTTTAGTTGATCTTTATAGCGCATTTTCGGGGCTCCTCGTGGTCTGGTGCCCTGGGTCAGTTCTCCGTAGAATATTTTCTTTGGGAGCCTAGATGGATCCATCCTATGCACGTGTCCTATCCAGCGGAGGCGGTGGTGGATGATGGTGGCCTCCACGCTGGTCAGCGAGGCACGTTCTAAGACTTCAATGTTGGTGGTGTGGCTTTCCCAGGGGATTTTCAAGATCTGCCTCAGTTCCATTTGTTGGAAGCGTTCTAGGTTTAATATTGTTTTTTATATAGCGTCCATGTTTCACATGCATACAGGAGCATGGAGAGGACTACTGCCCTGAACACCATTATTTTGGTGGTCATTGTCAGTGCGGGGTTGTTAAATACGCGGCAGTTGAGGCGGCCAAAGGCGGAGTGGGCTGCCCTGATCCTGTTCTCCACGTCCTTTTTGCTTGTGGGAGTTGATGTTAGTATGCTCCCTAGGTAGGAGAACTGGTCCACCTGTTCTAACGGTTGGTCATTCACTGTGGTATTGAAGTTGGGGAGCATCAGTCCTGGTGGATGTTGGACGAGGGTCTTGGTTTTGTCTGAGTTGACTTGCATCCCAAAACGTTCGTAGGCAGAGTTGTATGCATCAGCTAATGACTGCAGGTCCTCTGCCGTCTGACCTGGGGTGGCATTGTCGTCAGCATACTGCAGTTCTCGCACTGCACACAAGGTGGTCTTGGTTCTGGCGCGGAGTCTAGCGAGGTTGAAAGCGCCTCCATCCATGCGTAAACGTAGGTCGACTGAGGGTGTGTCTGGGGGAATCTCGTTGAGCATTGCTGCGGTGTATAGTGAGAAACACGTCGGGGCCAGAACACAGCCCTGCTTCAGGCCGTCGTTGATGGGGAATGGGTCTGAAAGAGAGTTCTGGTGGCAGACTCTCCCAACCATTCCGTCATGGAGGGCACGCACCAGCTTGACAAAATCGGGTGGGCAGCCATATCTTTTGAGGACAGCCCACATGGCAGGTCGAGGTACATTGTCGAAGGCCTTTTTCAAATCCCAGAAGATGAACATTATGGGCTGTTGTTGTTCGAGGCTCTTCTCTTGTAGTTGTCGGGCACAGATGATCATGTCTATTGTCCCGCGGGAAGGTCGAAAGCCGCACTGGGACTCTGGCAGGACGTCTTCTGCGAGAATATGGAGGCGGTCAAGGAGAATCCGAGCGAAAATCTTACTCGCGATACTTAGTAGTGATATTCCCCGGTAGTTGTTACAGTTCTCCCTGTCTCCCTTCTTGAAGATGGTAGTGATGTTTGCATCGCGGAAGTCACTGGGGGGGGTCTTGGTCTCCCATATTTTCAGTATAAGGAGCATCAAACGGTTCCTCAAGCCAGGGCCACCGTGAGTGAGGAGCTCCAACGGGATGTTGTCTGGCCCTGGGGCTTTGCCGGGCTTCATGCGCTGCAGGGCCTTGTTGAAGTCATGGATGGAGGGTAGTAGTGCCATCCAGGGACGGATGGGAAACTGCGGGGTCATTCGCAGGAGATCGTCTGGGGTGTCTGCTTGGTCATTAAGGAGGTTCTCAAAGTGAGACCTCAACCTGGCCAGGATGCCCTCGCTGTCGGTGATGGTCGTGGCCCCATCCGCGTCCTTCAGGCTGCCCACTGATGACCGTGTGGGACCGAATATTTCCTTTGTTGCTGCATAGAATCTGCGCAGGTCACGTTGGTCAGCGAAACTCTGTATTTCTGCAGCTTTTCTTTGCCACCAGATGTTCTGGGCTTCACGGATACCTCTCTGGCAACCTGCTTCAGCCACCTTGTGAGCACATTTGTTAGCTGCTGTTGGTTGGATTTCCAAAGTCAGGCGTGCTTGTCGTTTGGTTTCAATGAGAAGAGAGATGGTAGCATCATTCTCATCAAACCAATCCTGCCGTTTCTTGGTGGTGTAGCCTAGTGTTTCCTCCGTGGCACGGGCCATGGCGTTTCTGAAGGTGGTCCAGTGGTGCTCAACAGTGGCCTGACCCACAGGGTCTGCGAGGTATTGTTCGCAGGCCTCTTTGTAGTTCTGTGCCACCTGTGGGTTGCGGAGCTTACTACAATCAAAGCGTTGGTGTGGTACGCTGTCAGGTGCCCTTCTGGGTGGTCGTAGGGTCGTCACGGAGAGTCGGGAGATGAGGAGTCTGTGGTCCGTCCAGCAGTCGTCCGCTCCGGGCATGGATCGGGTGATGCGGACATCTCCTCGATCTCTGGCTCCGGTCAGGACGTAGTCCAGGGTGTGCCAGTGTTTAGACCGTGGGTGTCTCCACGTGGTCTTTTGTCGCTTTGGTAACTGGAAGATGGTGTTGGTTACCACAAGTTGGTGTTCTGCACACAGACCCAGTAGGAGTTGGCCATTGGCGTTGCAATTTCCAATGCCATGGCGGCCGATAATTCCCTCCCACAGGCGATGGTCTTTGCCTACTCGGGCATTAAAGTCGCCATGCACAACGAGCTTGTCATTAGCGGGCACTGCCTGGATGGTGAGGTCGAGCTGGGTGTAGAAGGCAGCTTTGTTATCATCGGTTGAGGTCATAGTCGGGGCGTAGACAGAGATCAGGGTGAGATGTCTGTCCCGCGTGATGGGGATGCGGACAGTCATCAGGCGCTCACTGATAGCCTTGGGAGCTAGGTTGTGCTGCTGCACTAGCTGGGAACGGATGGCGAAGCCGACACCGTGGATGCGAGGCTCCTCTAGGGCCTTCCCTTTCCAGAAGATGGTATAGCCTGTTCCAGCTTCCCTGATGTTGCCCTCTTCGGGTAGTCTGGTCTCGCTAATAGCCGCCACATCAACATTGAAGCGGGCTAGCTCCTTGCAGACGAGGGCTGTACGTCGTTCCGGGCGGTTGGTGTTCGTCACGTCTTGGAGGGTGCGGATGTTCCACGCACCTAAGGTTAATATTTTTTTCTTGTTTTTTCGACCGTATTAGTGGGATGTCCGCCAGCCGCGGTGAGCTGACCAGACGGGTTTGCCGTGTCCGATGTTTACCCCACCTTTTCTAGGGGCCTCCCCATGTGGGGTGACCTGCTGTGTCCTCAATAGGCCAGCCCAGTCACGGGTCCAGTTGCCGAACTCTGGTGTCACGGCACCGTCACTAGAGAGCGACTGAATCTTAGACTCGCCTTCTGAGTGCAGTCGTGGGC